>NW_019396021.1:0-66634 GCF_000591075.1 Eurytemora carolleeae
ATTTTTAAAAATTTAATGAGAATCGAATTTTGATGGAGACAAATATTTGAAATTTTGATCATTCATAAACCTTCCCTGGGGTCCCTAGATGTCCAACAAAAAATTTGGGCCCGATCGGTTCAGCCGTTTTGACGTTTATTAGATACAAACAAACAGACAGACAAGCCATATTTATATATAGAAGGTATCTAGTTTTGTAATCCTAGATAAATGTAAATATAATGTTTCTACGTTTGCAATCCTCGATAAATGTAGATAAAAGGTATCTCAGTTTGTAATCCTAGATAAATGTAGATATAATGTATCTAGGTTTGTAATCCTAGATATAATGTATCTCGGTTTGTAATCCTAGATAAATGTAGATAATGTATCTGGGTTAGTAATCCTAGATAAATGTAGATATAATGTATCTGGGTTAGTATTCCTAGATAAATGTAAATATAATGTTTCTACGTTTGTAATCCTAGATAAATGTAGATAAAAGGTATTTCAGTTTGTAATCCTAGATAAATGTAGATAAAATGTTTCTAGGTTTGTAATTCTAGATAAATTTAGATAATATGTATCTAGGTTTGTAATCCTAGATATAATGTATCTAGGTTTGTAATCCTAGATAAATGTAGATATAGTGTTTCTAGGTTTGTAATCCTAGATAAATGTAGATAATGTATCTCGGTTTGTAATCCTAGATAAATGTAGATATAATGTTTCTAGGTTTGTAATCCTAGATAAATGCAATTATAATATATCAAGGTTTGTAATCCTAGATAAATGCAAATATAATATATCAAGGTTTGTAATCCTAGATAAATGCAAATATAATATATCAAGGTTTGTAATCCTAGATAAATGTAGAAATAATATAATATCTATTTAATAAATTTTATTCGAAAGAGCAAACTTTTTTTATAAAAATATGATTTAAAATTGACTTAGTTTTACACGTGTTTTTATCTTCAGCAGAAAACACTTTTATTTAATATTTAAGGCGAGAAATAAAGTCTCTCTTCTGCGTTTAATGTATCTGTATAACTTGAAAACTGTTTAACCGTGTTCAAGTCTGGTGCAATTGAATAAAAATAGATACAAAAAATTGTTACAAATGTTGGACCTTTTTTATTTTTGCGTTGTTTGGATTTATTACTGGCCCTTTAATCGTGGATTATTGTAAAATGAAAAAATCTGATCATAATTTCAATATCAACCAAATGTATTAAACGTGCAGCATAATTTCATTGTTTTTTTTCTAGCGTGCTATATCTGGTCGTTCAAAAAAGAATGCATTCAACTATGGTTGATGTAACAATAACGTGCAAAAAGTGAAAGAAATAATGGTTGTTTATAAATAACGTGCATTAAGTATCATTGTTCTAATAACGTCATGCAAAAAGTGTACTTGAAACGTTCAATTAGAGTGCATTGAACTCTGGTGGATGTGCTCAAAACGTGCAAATGAAACTGTTTTTACGTTCAAAGATGTCAAAAAATATTTTTTTTAACGTGTGGTGTGATCAATTTAGATACAACTGTTCTTACCACTCATCACTGGCATTTCCTCTTTACTTGCATTGTGTAAAGAATCTTAACTCTCAGAGTTTTTGAATTTTAAAAACTTATTTTTAGGTGGAAAACATAAAGCTAATTTTCATATTCCTGAAGGTACAAATTAAAGAAGCTTTAAAATTATAGTATTATTTGCAGTGATGCAGTGATGTTCAGAAAAGGAGTGAAATTCATCAACTATTGAGAGACGAATACAAGATAGTCTATGATCTTTAAAATAGTTTGTGTCATTTATTTATAACCTATTTCAAAAAGTATGATTATACAAAAAATAATCCCAAAATAACCCTAAACCTGCCATTTACATAATGTGCCTTTTTGTGCTTTTAAATTCAGCAGAGATTTGAAAAACTTTGTTTTTATTTCATTTAATTTAATGACTAGGGCTATTTTGTGGTTATGACTTCATTAATCTGCTTCAAAGATCTGAAACAATAGTAAAGTCGTCTGAATAATATTTCAATAAATTTCGCTCCTTGTTATTAACACAATAAAAAGAATTGTACATACATATGACGCTAACCTGTACATGCTGCAGAAGTAGGATTCGTCATACAGCTCTAAAATATTTAGTTTTTCTCAGAGGAGTAATTATATAGTGTACAATTTACAGTGTGTATGTCAAGGTTGTACAATAAGGTTGTCGTTACTCTCGATGCGCTCCAATATACGGAAAATTCATTGTACATAGTATACTGTTACTTATATTTATTGCATATGTGATGTTTAACATGCTATATGCTGGAGCTTCCACAGCCCTATTTCTTTAAGTAAAATCAACACATACTAGGCTTTCAGGTCGCTTCGTGCCCATCTTCTATTTTAATTGTTAACATTTTCTCTTTGTTAAGTTCGTGGTTTAAAAATCGAATTTTGTTGGAGGCAAATATTTAAAATTTTGATCATCTATAAACCTTCCCTGGGGTCACACGAGGTCTCACAAAAAAATTGAGCCCGATCGGTTCAGCCGTTTTGACGTTTATTGGATACTAACATACACCCAGACATCCAAGCAATGTATGTATATAAATGTAAATACTCCAAAAAGCCAACTGGGGAGTTTTTTCATCGATGCCACGATGCATACAATTTAAGAACAAATTCTTATCACAGTTTATCATTCAAGATGTATAAATTGATATTAATATATTCATTTCCATTTACCTGAAGTGCAGTACACACTGATCCAGCACACTATATATCAATATAAATTAAGATTATAGGATACGGTGATACCTATAATACTGTGGAATAGGAAGACGACTTAAGTTATCACTTTAAATAGAAAAGGTGCAGTGTAGACAGTCCCATTTTACTCAATACTTAATTTTCAAACTGAAAACCGATAATATTGCTTAAATGTCGTCTTCCTATTCAACAGTGTTAAGGAGCCACTGCAGTGCACGAACACTTATTTAAGTTGTAAGTTTATATTATTCCATTTTATTAAATAAAACCAACATTTTCGAAATCTTGAGGAAACTCTTCATATCTCCGGTAATATTAAAAGCACAAAAAAGGCACACATTATGTTGGACTAGGGGTGTTTTGAGAATATTAAGGCTAGAATTCTACTTCTAAAATTTGGTTTACGAATAAATGTCGCAAATTATTCCAAAAATCAAAGACGATCTTTCAGTCGTTTTGCAACTGTCAAATTTAAATCGTCTTGAAACCATAAAGTTTCTTGGGTCAATTTGTTAAAAAAAAAATAATATTTACCGAATGCAGTAAACATTATTTTGCATGAATGCGTGTAGTTTAAGTGAGAAAAATAAACTCAGAACAGCCCATTTTTGTAGGACACCCTGTATTTGAATGTCCCTTGGCTTAGAATTAATCTTAAGCATTAATATTTTGATCTAAAACTTTTGTATAATCTTGATTTAATATTCCTTGGATGCAAGAATAGTAGGAAGTGCTGCAGCGTCCCTGTAACAAGACAGTTTCACCAACGGTTAAAAAATTATTATCAAAGGGACTGTAAACGTAATTTCAAGTGACCCGCCTTGTAAACATGGTAATGCTTTCTTAAGAGCAATACCTTTGAAACCAATTATCTAATCAATTATTTGGAAGATAAATTGTCGTCTTTCTAGGTTATTCTTGTATGTTTTCCAGAAGAAGAAATTCGCAAGTAACTTTGCTGAGAACCAACAATTGAAAATAATTATTTTTCAAAATTATAAACATTGATAACTAATTCATACTTAAACAGACAAAGGTGACCATTGCTACCTGCGTATGAGGGTCACTTGAAATTGTATTCATGTACAGTCTCTTTAATACAAACAAAATTATAACGTAATATAAGTTAATCATCCGTAAACACCTAAATTAAAAATTATCCACAAAGTTTCGTAGATTTCAGTGTCTGGTCAGGTCTGAGAAATCATAATTTCTATTCACATCAAACCAGTTTAAAATATCGAACTTTATTGAATAGTGAAAAGTGTCCGTTTTATTTTGTCACGAAAATACCATAGCTATAGTACTGATAATATTGGAGTAAATTTGATTATCAATATTTTATCCGGCAATTCCAAATCGTGGTTTTATAAACACTTCAACAAACGAGGTTAAAGTATATAGAGTGATAATGCACGTTAATCTTTACTAATTGTTCAGGCCATGCAATTAACTTCCAAAGATCAATCTTTATATTACAGTACTCCAGGGTGATTTCTGAAAATATTTATTTTGGAGAATTTATTTCCATTTAACTATTAAAATCCACAAGACCTTTTTCGTGTGCAGGATTACATTTTTACAGGAAAACGTTCTATTACAGTCTTTTACAGAGCTTCATCCTTAATCAACGGTTCTGAGAAAACCGAGTAAAATTCAAGATACAAAACCTTCCTATCATTTGTACTCAAAAAGCGTAATGCATATTTGCTAAGATCCAGCCCCCCTGAATATACACAGTCAGGTAGCTAAAAATAACATAAAATCAGTTCAATGATATGAAAATTTTAGGATAAAATGAAACTATTTCGCTTCGTTCATTCGTTCCTTTCGTTTTTGGAATTATAAAGTTTCCACAAAATTTTGAGAAGTTTTACTTTCAAAACTATTTATTCTAATATCTTCTTCCACTATATAAAATTTTAGCGCTGAGAGAAGATATTTGCATGACCGAACTAAAAATAGAACCAAATGAACGATCTTTTTTTTGGCAGTGAAACAAAAACGCATAATTTCCTAATTTTCCGATTAAATCTTTGTCAAATAATTGTCTCTGATGGACAAATACTATTGTTGTTTTCACTCAGAGATTTTCCACAGCATGTGCTATTGTGTACAAGCACTGTACACGACCAGCAGACATCTTTGTATTCAGGGATATTTAAGGATCCTCTGAATATGAAATACAGAATCTTCAAAAATAGACTAAATTCAAAAATTTTATAATTCATATTAAAAAATTGGAGTATTTCTTTAGAAGTTGTAAAACTTAACCCCTGAATGTGTATTATATGCAAAAAGTGGCCGTTAGATGGCAGTCAAAAAATCTTTCATGGAACAATATATGCAATACTGGGTTTCAAAGAGAAAGTTGAATCCTGAAAACGCTTTTTTACCAAGAGTGACAATGATAGTTGGAGCAGTCGCCTATGGATTATTTATTGCTCAGCTCCTAATCTTAAATGATATTCTTCTCTACGTTTCTTCTGCTCTACTTGGAGTAGGAGCAGCGATAATCTGGACAGCTCAGGGTAATTTTCTCTCCTTGAACTCGGATGACTCAACAATGGCCCGAAACTCTGGAATATTCTGGGCAATGTCCATCTCCTCCAGCTTCATTGGAAACATCTTCGTGTTCTTCATGTTCAGCAGAAGCGGGACGGAATATATCGACGAGGCGACAAGAAATACTGTTGGAATTGTTCTTCTCTGTGTAACCGTGGCTGGAACATGTTTAATGTTTTTTCTCCGTCCTACTCCCTGGGCGGAATCTACAACCTCTGCTAAGGGTCCGCTTGAGGCCCTGAAGGACTCTGCCAAGCTGTTCGTAACCAAGGATATGCTTCTACTAAGTGTGACCTTCTACTATACTGGAGTTCAGCAGAATATTTGGTCCTCAGTTTACGGAACATCTATCGGGTATACCAACGCGTTTGGCAAGGAGGCCAAGGATTTGACTGCGATGAGCGGGATATTTGTCGCCCTCGGCGAGGTTCTAGGCGGGGCCTTGTTCGGTATATTTGGTAGCTTGACGGTAAAACGAGGTCGGGATCCTATAGTACTTCTAGGGTTTATCCTCAGTATGGTTGCTTACTTCTTAGCATTCCTGAACCTACCAAACAGTTCGCCTTTGGGGGCTACGGACGATAAAGCTTTCATAGGATACAAGTGAACAGCCACCAGTCTACAGCAGACCAAAGGAAGTAGGATTACCTTACCCACAGTCTCCAGGACAAGGATTCCCTTATCCGCAAGGAAACCAAGGAACTCCTTATCCTCCTCAACCATACCGTCCTGGTTACCCCCCTACTTCAGGATATCCACCCTACCCTAGTCCAGCACAACCATCCTACCCTGGATATCCACCTAGTTCCTCAGGAGGATATCCACCCCCAGCTACACCAGGAGGATATCAACAGAATACAGGATACTTTTCACAGCTCTTCTGCGAATGGAAAAGGCTATAGACTCGAGGCGGAGAAAATTAAAACGGGGTGTGCACAGGAATTAAATACAGAGATGTTAGGGTAAGCTCGGCCACACACCAGTCGACCATACCAGGAGACAGAGAAAGGTTGCATCTCTAGGTTCCGAGGTCGTATGTTGCAATTTTCTTTGCTGTATTCCACCAACCCTTGGGACACAGGCTACTTTTCTTTAACAAATTATTTTTATTGAATGATGTTAAAACTGTTATGTTTGTAACTCAATATCTTTAAAAGGCCGGAATTAAAATATATTTATACTTTAATGTGAACCCTGTTATGTTTCTAAATCTTGAACTTTGAATGGATGGAATAATGATTGGCGTTGAGTTTGGTTGAATAATTCAGATTTTCAGTTTGGAGCATAACATAAACTCACATCTGTGATTATTTTTGTTATGTTCCCAGCAGGTTGCTGAGAGGAAGGGGCTGCTGGGTATGATGGGGGGGGGGGGGTTTAAAATATAAGTAATTTAACTTCTCTTGAATTATTGCAGTTTTAGTATAATTAAATCCGTGGGTGTATGAAAAACTAAAAGTTTCAACATATTTGATGGGCTAAAAAATCCTGCTCTTTCTTAATGTACTTTATGTCTTACAGCTTTGAGATAATTAAATTTGGGGTTATAATAAAATACCCTTCACTTTATCCCTAATATTATATTATCCTTCATATTATATATTATACTTCATATTATCCATAACATCACAGGTGGTATATGTTAGTATTTTAAATGTTTATCTTTGCTTGTAATAAAATTTACTAATCTAGGTGAAGGAGAGGGATGTATAATTTGAAGGAGTTATTGGTGTGCAATATCAGGAGATAAATCCAGTATGACAGAAATGGGAGAATTTTACCGAACTTCTTTTACAGAAAAATGTCGACCCTGGACAAAATTTACACGTCAACAGTGTATAAAAGCTCAGACCTGCCATCCACTAGAAAAGGTGGCCTAATGGTACATAAGGGGATATTTATTTGCTCCTTCATCAAAGATGATATTGCAGGGGCTTTCCCACACTGGGCTAACATGCTCAGTGCAGCCAAGCTGACCCCCACAGGGCTACCAAATCCCAGCAAGCAGGAGGCAGCCAAAAACAGACAGCGAGTGTTAGCCAGCCTGAAAGACTGGCATGGCTGAGATCATGGCTGTGTTGATGTAAACGCAGAGATACAAAATGATGAGCCAAAATTAAATCAAGTTCTGTGCTATCTTGTTAAACACAACTATTTACCGTTCTCGGTTTGTGTTAGCTGGGCAAAGGACCAACAGTCCCTAAAAAACGTTTTTTGATGTGGCAGGCTTCAAGGGGGACAAGAAGCACCACAGCATAGAGATCCAGGAGATCCTGGACTCAAACTCTCTTGCCGAAACGCTGGGCAGTTTTGGTTATGGCTCCACTTCACAATCAGTGAAAAGGGTACACTTTATGGATGACCTGGATGATTCTGGGGTTGTAAACCAGGCAAGCCCCTCTCATCTTCAGCGTTCAAATGAGGACTGGGAATCAAATCTGAAAAGTTTCATGACAGACAAGGTCTTTGGAAGAAATGGATGAAGAAGTTAGGTACACGGTCAATAGCCTGTTGGCTTCAGATAAAGAAGCAGGCTAAGATTTGTAGTGTTTTATGAAGTTATGTCTTACGTCTTATGTCTTAAAAGATTTTATTGAGTATATTTTGTGACATTTTTTGTCACATTTAGATAAACTAAAATGTATGTTTCTCTAAAAATTGTTAAACACCTTCAAACTTTTACATCTAGATGTTTAAATTACTGTCTTGGCATAGCAACGAAAAATACAGTTTGGGTTTTATCATGCATTTCAACATACTCCCAGACCCAGATGTCTATATCTTTGTAACCTACTTTCTATCTAAAGTTCAACTTAGTAAACTAGGCTGCGCGCCAGACCAATCCTTTACTAGTTTATTCTAAAACATCCAATAGAATCACGAAACTTTTTTTATCGACCAATAACAGACCAATATTTGATGTACAATCGTTTATGTATCCAATGAAATAATGTATGTCAAGGAATTTCATTATCTATAGTATGTTATCCTTTATATATTTGTGCGCAAGTGCAACCCCTTGTGATTTCTTTGGAATAAAAGCTTTGTAAACTTTGTATATTGTCACTCTATTCTCTACCTTTGTGAAATATATTCTGACAGATAAAAGTAAGTCATTTAATATAGTTTTTCCTTATAGAGTCTATAGTCGGAAATTGTCCATCTTTGGGAGTGTTGTAAAAAGGAATGTTACAGCATTGCAAATCAAATCTCTAGAAACATACCCTGGGAATATTAGCGAAAAATCAGAGTTTTTTAGCTCTCCGCATTGCTTAAGCTTTGCGTTGCTATTGTCTTTACTAAGACAGTTTTTGGGAAAAGTTTCAGAGTAACAACATATAAGACATTTTAACCTAAAACATTCATATTTACATCACTCTAGAATTTGGATTTTTTCTAATTATATAAGATAAGCTTCATTTCTAGTAAAAAATATCACACCTAAAAAGCCCAGTTTTGTGGCAAAATAAAGAACTTTAAAACCTAGGAATTGTATTTTGGATTTGTTATTTTTATATTTTGCAGAATAATGCCTCGAAATCAGAGTTAGTCAGGCTGCGAGAGAAGTGTCTTGATCAGCAAAGGAAAATTGATGAATCATCGGAGTCTGAGTCTGCTCTGAAGCTAACAAATGTATCCTTAGAAAGGGATATTAAGTCCCTAAGAAAACAATTACAAACAGCAGAGGGAAAACTGCTTAAGCATTCGGCTTATGGAGCAGTAAGTTCGGCCAACATTGCTCAAAATGAAAGTAAGATCAAAAAGCTCACAATAAAGTTGTCAGGAGCAAAGGAGGAAATTGATGAAGCTAAAAAAGAGGCCAGAAAATACGAAACTCTGTACAAAGAGGTTAAAACTTTGTATGCTAAGCAGAGCAGAACAAGTATCATGAAGTTGACGCCAGAGGGGAAAACAATTGAGAAGATTGGTTTGATTATGGCGCCTTCACTCATAGCATCTCCCCCAAAGAAGAAGGCAAAGCTGGCGGTCAAGGACTGGGAAATAATGAAATTCATCTCCTTGTACAATGTACTGCTATGGTAGATGTTAGAAAGTCACTTGATGTATCAGAAGAAGTCTCTCTACAGTCTTGGATTGACACTAACAGGCAACTGGGAGAACAACCAGTCAACATTGTAAGGAAATTCCTTGGAGGCCAAAAAAACCTACCCTTGCAAGATTATGTGACACGAGGATATATACTGATTGAACTAAGGGACCAATTCTTCTCTAAAATCCATATCAGGCTGAACTAAAAGTAAGATTAATTTAAGCAATTAAGTTTATGATTTACGAAATGCTGGCTAGAATACTGATAATCCCTATAACTATTTTTTAATACATGTTTATTGTTTACCCCTTAAATTCAAATTATACCTAACAACACTTTAGGTAAGTATAAATTTATAAGTTTACACCTCAACTTCAAATTAATCTTTCTAATATTCTATACTTCATTTCCATTTCATATTAATCTAGGTTAAACCCAAAAAGGCCAACTAGGCGTTATATAACGAGGTTGGTGGTGTGCATAGTACTGCTATTGTGTACCCACTCACATCGAACTACCTGAGTAGTTCGTTGAACAAGCCATTATTTTTTCGAATAAATTAAATCTTTATTTGGGAGAATTTTTGCCAGTCACCCTAATTGTATCTTATGTCTTATGTCTTATGTTATGCCTGCTTAACCTATGAGCATAGGAGCAGTCAATAAACAATATCTGGTAGGAATGTAAATAATCCCAGCCCGGATCTAGCTTAGTTTTGTTTACATTTGTCCCAGAAACTACAGTACACCAATAATATAAAGAAATATATCATTCTTGGTTTTACTCACCCATAAGCAGCAGTACATGTAGCAGAGGTGGGATCCTTCAAACATGCGTCCAGGTTGGTTAATGTAGCAGTGGCAGTACTTGTACTGCAGTACGCACAAACAATAAACAATTAGTAATATAATTACAATTAAAATTCGTATGACAGAAAGATTTTAAATTAATCTGCTAGAATTTGAAAGTTATTAGATATCAAAAGCTTTTAACAAAAGAATTACAAAAATCCTTAAAAATCACTATTCCTTTGAAATTAAAATGTCATAGTCATATTTTAGAAATAAGATTGATATTACACAACATTAGGGGGAAGGGGGGCATTTCCCTTTTCGCAATTTTCTTTACTTAATTGATCGTTTTAGAGAAATTTTAGATTTATTTGCTTCCAGGTTTTACTTTCTAAATTAGAAATAAAATATAGATTAAAGTTTGTGTTCCTGAGCATGTTCACGACGGTCTCTAAGTAAGTGATGTTCATGGTGGAGAGGAACTTTACCATTTGGTTCACCTTCTTTGCCTTGTTCAATATCTAAACAAATTATTTTCTTCAGAAAAGCACTGTCAACTTTATTTTAAGTGACATTGTCCCTCATTTAAAGACTTGAATTTCCGACATCTTCAAATTTTGGTTTCATCCAGCAGATTTATGCAGCAGCGACATAAAGAATCAAAATAGATTTGTTTTGGGCAGAACAACGGCAATATCTTCTTTATTGTGGGTAAAATAATTTGGCGTAAAGGGTAGGTTAACATGAATATGGCATGGGGGTAGGGTTGTTAAAACGTTAAACGATCGTTTTTTGTTTCTTTTTTCAATCGTTTTCAAAAACGATCATTTCGTTTTCGGAAAAATACTATCGTTTTTAAAGACGACCCACTCCTTTTGAAATTTTAGAAAACGAATAACGATTGCTTTTATAAAAACTATTTGCGACCATTTTTTATACGATTGTTTTTTTAAAAAACTATCGTTTTTTTTAAATATAAATTTTATTAACAATTATGTTAAGAATCGTTAACGAATGGTCCTTGTTACCAATCGTTAACGAAGGGTTGTCATTAACGATCGTTAACGAAACGACGAATTTTAAAAACGGTCGTTTTGGGAAAAACTGTCGTTTTTGAAAAAAAAATTATATGCAACTTTATTGAAGTTTAAAAGTTGTGGGGGAGCTAAAACTTCTTGATATTTTCATAAAAACTACTCAGTGATAAGTATAGATGCCCTCAAGGTTGGTTTCCTCTCTTCGTTAACAATCGTTAACGAAGGGTAGTCATTAACAAAACGATGATTTTGATAAAAAACGATCGTTTTGAAAAACCACCTTTTTAAAAAACGATCGTTTTGAAAAACGACCTTTTTAAAAAACGAGCTTTTAAAAAATACGATCAATTTTAAAAAAGATCGTTTTGTTTTCGATTTTTCGTCGTCGTTTTCAGAACGAAGCGATCGTTTTTCAAAAAAATTAAACTGATTAAATTAATAAGTCTTCCTATTCCACAGTTTGTTGAGTCTTATTGTATAATAAGGCATTCTTTGAGACACCCTGCAATTTTATCGCATGTGTTTGGGTAGATACATTATACAGACTTATATACATAACTGTTAATTGTTTCATGCATAGATACTTATTTTTAAATAATGAGAAGAAACTACCACAATTGCGGTTGATTAAGTCAAGTATCTAATACACACATGTGTTTACTTTTTCTAAAAATTGCCTCTGGTTCGGATTTGAGATTTAATAGGTATTTAAATACTACTTTTTATGCTCATAAATCTTAGAAAAATACACGTTTGTTAAACAATATACAATTTACAAAATAGGTGCTCATAGATACCACAAAAGGGACTGTAAACGTAATTTAAAGTGACCCTTCATCGATAGAGTGGCATTTCCGATTCACAACGGTATACTTTGTCTGAATAAAGTCCGAATTTAATTAATATGAACCACGTCTCAAATCCCCCAAAAACCGGTTTCAATTGAAACCGGTTTGAATCTTGAAAGATTTGATACGAATTTAAGTGGAACCAACCATATTTGAGCCGCGGCTCAAATTCTTTAAATTCGGCCTCAAGTATTATTTTAAATGTTCCCTTTAACTGTAGTTTATCTGCAGAATTATCTTGAACTTTTTTTACAGCAGAAACCATGAAGAATTTAGCTTCCGAATTATTGAAAAGATCCAGGCTTCATCGTTGTGTATAGGGCATGTCTCTCTTTAATTGGAGGAATATTAAAGCAGTCCCTTTAATTGGGGGATTATTAAAGCAGTCCCTTTAATTGGAGGATTATTAAAGCAGTCCCTTTAATTGGAGTAATATAAAAGCAGTCCCTTTAATTACAGGATTATTAAAGCAGTCCCTTTAATTGGAGGAATATTAAAGCAGTCCCTTTAATTGGAAGAATATTAAAGCAGTTCCTTTAATCGAAGGAATATTAAAGCAGTCCCTTTAATTGGAGGAATATTAAAGCAGTCCCTTTAATTGGAAGAATATTAAAGCAGTCCCTTTAATTGGAGAAATATTATTGCAGTCCCTTTAATTGAAGGATTATTAAAGCAGTCCCTTTAATTGGAGGAATATTAAAACAGTCCCTTTAATTGGAGGATTATTAAAGCAGTCCCTTTAATTGGAGGAATATTAAAGCAGTCCCTTTAATTGGAGGAATATTAAAACAGTCCCTTTAATCGGAGGATTATTAAAGCAGTCCCTTTAAAACCAGTGTTCGTGAAAATGAGATTGGGCTTGAGAAGACATTTTAACATTGATTAGTGGTCAAATTGATGAAGATCAATTTATGTTAATTATTTTACAGTTCTAGCTCACCATATCACATTTCTTCTTGCTGCATTTAGTATCTATATCCGCTCTGTTGGCCTGAACCTTACTGTATAGGTTCGTTATATTCGCAAATATCTAAATAGTTCGATTCATAGTTTGTTAAACATTTTCTATTCTATTATTAATTTCAAATTAATTCTTATACCAATATTAATACTAATACTAATATCAATACCAATATCAATACCAATATCATTACCAATACCAATACCAATACCAATACTAATACTAATACCAATATCAATACCAATACCAATACCAATATTAATACCAATAACAATACCAATAGAAATACCAATATCAATACCAATACTAATACCAATACCAATACCAATACCAATACCAATACCAATACCAATACTAATACCAATACTAATACCAATACCTCACCTCCTCCTTACCTTTTACCTGATTTATTATCATTCTTATGTTTAAAATGTACAATGTACATTGTTTTTATCTGCAATTCTCATTCGTTTATAGTGGGTCAACCAATTAAAACAACCTACTCTGGTTAGGCGGGTCCAAACTACATAGTAAATTGTGATTTTTTATATCAATATCAATATTAATACCAATATCAATATCAATACCAATATCAATATTAATACCAATACCAATTTCAATAACGGCTAATAATAATACCAACTTAGTTTTAAAATCAATACCAAATTAATAATATGTAATAACACTATGAATACCGTGCAATTTAAACCAAAAATAAGGCTAAATGTAAATGCTTTTAATTAAGAACTTTTAAATATGTTCCAAATTATGATTTCTAGAAAAGTCTGAAATATTTATACAATATTGATCCTTTTTAATACTTTTGATAAAACCATTTGGAATATCATAACTATGAATCTTACCTCACTATATTGAAATTGAGCCTCATCAAATATTTCATAACCTCCGGTTACACCTCCCTTCAAAGAAAAGTTTTCATGAATTAGATTTTAGGCTTTATAGAATTGTTTGTTCATAAAGTATAAAAATGAAAGATTTTACCAAAAACAGTTAAATGGTGTCACAAAGTACATACACGATACCGCTTTAAAAGAGTAAAAAGATATATTTCTTTTTTGAAATTAAAAGTCAATTAATGTAAAGCTTTTTGTTCCGATTTTACAATTTCTAAATAATTCATTTTTACTTTTACATCGTGTATGTAATGTATATTCAAAATATAGTTTAGCAAATGATATGTAATATAGAAATTTAATAAATAATGAAAAGAAATATGTTATAAAATTAGGACCTGTACTGGTTTAGACCTAGCTGATACAAAACTGAAATAAAACTTGTTGAATTGAAAATTTCGAACTAATCCAAAGAATATCAATAAAAAACAAAACCATTCACATTAAAAAAGAATAGATAATCGACAATAACAATGTCAGCATTCATACCATCATTATCAACAACATCATCAACAAATACCACATCATCACCAACATCAATACCATCATCAAGTTAATAAAATCCTACATCATCATTGCCAACAACAAAATCATTGCCGATCAACAACAACAACAACATCAAAAGCAAATACAGCATCATCACCAATAATAATATCATCACCCAATTCAAAACCAGAATAATAATAATATTTTACTTGATAACGTCATTAAGCTCCTGTATCTCTGATGTGCATGAGCATGATGTCGAAGATGATGCTGCAGTTGAACTGGATGCAGGGATGAAGGGAAAGAGAAATTGTTTCCCGGTTCCATATCCTTGTTGTAGTTCATCGTACTTAACATCCTTAATTTAAGTGTCTTTTTAATTCATCTATCAGAGATATTAATTTTTATAACTTAAGTCTAGAAAATCCTTCTCAAATGATCTTTCTGGGCTCTATCATTAATTATTATTTTCACAAAGATTAAATATTTAATCTATGCATTACCACCTAACACCCCCCCCCCCACTTTCTCCTCCTCACCCGGCCCCGTTTCCTACGTTCCCTACCTTCGAATTAGAAAATAACTTAGCATTAGGATTCTTATATTTTTTTTATTATGTGTATTAGTGCAAAATATTAGATTAATGTTATCAAAATACTTTGTTTAATACAGTTGATTGGTAGTTTTATTTATCAATTTAGTACCGCTGTCCCGCTACTTCCTCCTCGATACTCTGCTTTTTAGATGAGCAACCTCATTGATTTTATCTAATTATCTTAACTATACTTTGCTTTGAATCTTCTGTGCGTACATCTACACATTGTGAAGAGGGAGGAGTGCAACAACTCTGATTTATATGTTATACATATACAACATATACATATATAGGTCTATATACCGATAGACACGCCTGGCGCACTAGGGTATAAAAGGGTTCTCAACCCTGTTGTGCATAAAATTATGATAGATCTTATCAGTGTTCGAATTTAGTGACCTGAAGATACAAAATGTAATTGAAACGAATCATGAAATATTTATAACTTAATAATATCTGTGCATTACCATCGATTCTCTCTAGTCCTATTTGTGATTAAACAAATGTTTTCTTCTAAATTAATGCCCCCACCCTACCCTCAACCCCTAAAACACCCGAAACCCCTGAAACCCCTCAACAACGTTTACACTTGTTTACAGAGAATAAAAGTTATCAACGCCTCATCTTTGTAATTCCCAATTTAAGAATAATGTTGTATTGTATCCAGAGATGAGATTTTAAAAGCTTTAAACCCAAAGATAATATATATAGATATGCAGGCAGGTAGAAACCTCCTTCCTAAATTGCTTGTAGCAGACAACTAATTTTTGAACAGGGAACAGGAATAAAGGGAAAGGAAATGGCACTTGTCCGGCAAGAGAAAGCCAGTCTCACTGCTTTGCAGACCAGTACAGTAAACTTACAAACACTCTTCTGGTACAGACACACAAGTACGCATTTAGTGCTATCACGCATAAACAAAGTGATAAATTAGCAACAATCCAGAGGATAAAATGCCATGCATACGACAGAGATGGTGCTGTTTGCACCTTTTCTCAAGACCTCAAAATTTATACCTGCCTGCATATCTATATATATATCATCTTTGTTTAAACCCGACTAAAACCCAAACTCGGGCTTAGATAGAACCCAAGTCAGGATTGGTTCTGATTCAACCAATGAGAGACTGTTTTGCAAGCTTTCTCTCTATAGCAGACATAATGCCGTCAGATCAACTGTGACAAGGAGATGTAAATTTTGAAAGTTAAAACTTTATGTAGACACAGTTGTATGTTTATTGTTTATTTTACATCTAAATATAAATTTGGCTTGGGTGTCTGTATGTCTGTTTGTTTGTTTGTATCCAATAAACGTCAAAATGGCCGAATCGATCGGGCCCAAATTTTTTGTGGGACATTACATGACCACAGGGAAGTTTTTTTATGATCAAAATTTCAAACATTTGTCTCCATCAAAATTCGATCTTCATTAAATTTTTGAAAATTTTGAAAATCCACGAAATTTTTTGTGAAAATCCCCGAATTATTTTTGTTTTGTTTTACGATGTACACAAAGAGAACATGTTCACAATTAATTTAGAATATGGGCAAGAAGCGCCCTATAAGGCTAGTAATTAATAAAATTTTACACCACAAATAATTCCCGAGATTTAAAATGTACAAATATAAAAGATTTTACAAAATTTACGATCATCAGCTGCTGAAGACTCGAGCCTTAAAGATAGAAAAACCCAAGATGGTTGGTTCTTATTAAACTCAAGACATCCAAAACCCGGGTCTTGACTTGAGCTTTACTTGTGTCTAAGCAGACGAAAAGACCGGGTTTTACTTGGGTTTAAGCTTTTAAAATCCCATCTCTGGATTAAATTCTGAAATAATTNTTCCTCTTCCGGGCCACATATTAGCCTATTTCTTCCAGCAGCCATGAGCCACCACTATTTCCTCTTCCGTACCACCACATTTAACTCTTCCGGTCAAAATTACTTTTCTGAATGATATATTTATTGATTTTTTAAAATAACACTGTAAAGGCCATAAATGTACCATTTAGTTTTGCCTGCAAGAGTCAAATGTGGTGGTCGGAAAGGGAAATAGTGGTGGCTTATGGATGTCGGAAGAGAAAAAAGCTAATATGTGGCCCCGAAGAGGAAATAGTGGTGGCTCATGGCTCATTTTTCAAATCTTAAACTGAAGAGGGAAGATCATAAAAAGAATTAGCTTGCTGTTCAGAATTGGAGGCTTTAAGGGGAGTCCTCCCCCCCCCGCCACCACACAAAAAAATATAAATTATTGCAGTGCCGTATCCTAATTCTCCCTTTTAAGTTTACAAAGTTTTTTTTGAAGGAGAGATAAAGTAAGTAAGTAAGTAAGTAAGTAAGTAAGATTTATTAGAGATAAATCAAGATCATAATACATATTATAATATGATTAACATTCTCATAAGAATATAATTGAATATATCATGGGTTTTATCACAGATTAAGATAAGGTTATATCATAGGAAGTTTAATTTTCTCTGCATATAGGGAATAGCAGATTTTCTGTATTTCTCCATTCTAGCATAGTTGACAGTAAATAGTTCAACGTTCCGTAGCTGGTGGTTGTGAGTGACTGGTTCTACCGGGAATAGGGCAGAATGCCTTTGAGATTTTAGACATTTTTTAGCAAAGGATAAACAAAGTTTCTCTCTCCTAATCCTTAAGGTTTCTAGTTCCAGAACTGATAGAGCATATTGATAATTAACATATACTGCTCCTAGAATAACTTTTAGGGACACCTTCTGAACCCTTTCTAGGGCCTCACCCTGTGCTATGGTTAAAGAGGAACTCCATACTACACAACAGTACTCAAGAATACTACGTAAATACGCAATGTAAACTCTAACCAGGTCTTTCAGGTTCATACCAATAAACTTGAGTTTACAGAGTAGGGATAATCGGGCATAACTCTTTTTGCATATTTCTCTTGTATTAGTCTCCCAATCTAGGTTTTCAGTTATCCAGACTCCAAGTAACTTCATTGATTCGACTCTTTGGAGGTTAGAGCTATTTAGTTTCAGTCTGGTACTAAACTTGGATTTATATCTGGTGAATAGCATATAGTTGGATTTCTCACAATTAAGCATCATTTTATTCTGTTTAGTCCAGTCTGATATTGTGTTAATGCATATCTGAGTGTGAAGGTTGGTCAGAGGGATAAAAATATTATCAATACCAATATCTGATGCAACATGCAGCTTATGGTTATATGAGGATATTCCAGTTGAAAGGTTGGATAAATAGAGAAGTTCAAGCATAGTTAGATCGTCAACATATTTAAATCTGCAGTCAGTATTAACACAATCTGCATTATCATTGCATTGAACTAGGTACTCCAGTACTCCAAGAAGTGTACCCTGTGGACCACCTCCCGGCATTTGGTATGTTTTAGAGGTACTTCCATTAAATTTTACTGACATTGATCTATTAGACAAGTAACTTGATATTACACTGAGAAGAGCAGGATGAACTCCTAGATTCATAAATTTTATGATCCCTAGAGTGGGACATTGTCGATCAAAAGCAGCTGACCAATCCAACATAGTTGCTAGTACTCCAGGGGATCCTAGGTTGTTGTCTAGATGAGATAGGATTTTATCTACTAAGGATATTAACATATGATCAGCTCCTGTTCCTTTTTGATTTCCATACTGTGCAGGATCAAGGTTGGGTTCTATATCTTCTAAAATCCAATTTCTCAGAAACCTTTCAAAAAGTTTACTAAAATCACTTGTGCATGAAATCTTACGAAGGTCTTTTATTGTAATTGGGTTTTTCAACTTAGGCACCAGTGTTATCCATTCAAATTTCCACATTTTTGGATATGTTCCTTGCTGCAAACAAGTATTAAAAATGTTAGTCAAGGGTTAGGCAAGCTCAGCTGCGAATTTGGTTCTAAGTTTATATGGAAGATCAATAGGAAGGACGGATTTGGTTCTTTTCATCATTCTCAGTTCGTTGTATATTTCATGCTCATGTAGAGTTGGCGGGGGGAGAGAAGGAAGGAAGGATGGGAGAATATTTCTATTTAATGGTTCATATTCTTGAGATATCCTGGCAAAGTGTTCAGCAACACAGTCTGCTGCATCTTCGTCAAGAATATCATTAAGACATTCTACATTGATAGACTCAGATTTGACATCTTGCGAGTCTATCTTTTTAACCAGACTGTACCAACGGGAGGGGCTGGAGTTTAAGGCTTCATCAAAAATTCTGGTGTAAAATCTTTTACAATTTGCTTTCTTTACAGTTAGAAATTTTTTCTGTAGGGTTTTCCAAAGAGGACTTTTGCGATTGCTCCAAAATTCTTGCTTCATTTTTCTGTTAATTCTTTTTAGCTCTGGTGTCATCCATGGTTTATCTAGAGGACTAACAGTGATACTTTTTTCAGGAAAAAATTCTTCATATTTAGATCTGATAGTATTGTGAAAGTTCCGAGTTTTCTCATCTATATCATCAGTGCTCAATATTTCATACCAGTTATGAGCAGTCAAGATTCTGCCAAATTCGTTAATTTCTGATTGAGTAATACTTGCAAGGTAATTGGAATGAAGTACCTTTAAAGTAGTTTATATTTGCTAGGATTTTAGAGTGCTTCGCGCTCATCTTATATTTTAATTGTAAACATGTTCTCCTTGTATACATTGTAAAGAAAAAAAAATTCGCGAATAAATAAAAAAACCTGGATTTTCAAAATTTTCAGATATCTAATTTTGTTAGAGGCAAATTTTTAAAATTTTGAACATCCTTAAATCTTTCCTGGGGTCATGCGAGGTCCCCAAAAATGTTGGGCCTGATCGGTTCAGCCGTTTTGACGTTTATTGGATACAAACAAACAAACACCAAGACAAGCAAAAAATGTATATGTATATAGATGTCTGAAGATGTCTGATATCCAAGAAGTCAAATGTTTTGAATTTACAGTTCAAATTTTTCCCACCCCCTCCAAAACATAGAACCTTCTATGGGGGGGGGGAAGGCGTCTGATATAAAAAATATTTCTGTATATGTCCTTAATTGATCTAACCTCTTTCCCATCAGGTTGAGCCAAGATCTCCTCCATAATCTCAAACCTCTGCTCCAACCTCTCAAGCCTAGAGATTTCAACGACCTGGGAATCCGTCCTAGTGATCTTAACGCTGGAATTCTGTTCCCTTGTTATTTGATCGATTGAGTTCAACTCCTGTTCTAGATACTCTACTCTAGCCTCCAGAGTTCTGGTTCTTGATTCTAATATTTAGATCGAATAAACTTTATGAATCATGAATACCAAAAAAGTGTTTACATGTAGAGAAGGAATCAGAAATATGAGGAATAAATGTCGTATTTGATGTTTAATTTACTCAAAATGTCGCTAAGAAATTTGTAGTTGTTGCAACAGATATTTTTCTTTAAAAATGTTCTGAGCAAATTTAAAAACTTATTGATATTTAATGGTAGAAAAACGACACAAATTCCATTTATTCTGGTTCCCTGCATTGTACAATGCACACTTTTGTTGAAACAGCAGATCGAGACACAATCTAAAGAAAAAATGTTCTTCCATTTTTTATAAAAAAAAGTACTTAAGTTTGAATCTCAGGCCTCGCAAAAAAAATCGTTCGATTCTACAACTTGCACACCATTTTGTTCATCACCATCTTTTTATAATACGTTTGGTACTAATCTTATCAACCATATATAAACAAGGTGTCCCTAAACTGTTTGGATACAAGGTGCACCCTAAACTGTTTGGAAACAAGGTGCACCCTAAGCTGTTTGGATACAAGGTGCACCCTAAACTGTTTGGATACAAGGTGCACCCTAAACTGTTTGGATACAAGGTGCACCCTAAACTGTTTGGATTCAAGGTGCACCCTAAGCTGTTTGGATACGAGGTGCACCCTAAACTGTTTGGATACAAGGTGCACCCTAAACTGTTTGGATACAAGGTGCACCCTAAGCTGTTTGGATACAAGGTGCACCCTAAACTGTTTGGATACAAGGTGCACCCAAAACTGTTTGGATACAAGGTGCACCCTAAACTGTTATGATACAAGGTGCACCCTGAACTGTTTGGATACAAGGTGCACCCTAAACTGTTTGGATACAAGGTGCACCCTAAACTGTTTGGATACAAGGTGCACCCTAAACTGTTTGGATAAAAGGTGCACCCTAAACTGTTTGGATACAAGGTGCACCCTAAACTGCAGTTTGGATACAAGGGGCACCCTAAACTAACTTTAGTGACGGAAGAAATAGTGGTTTTAAAAGAAGAATGGGGGATCCAAATAAACATAATGAAAAGGGGAAATGGCGGCTTTCACATGAGATCATAGTTTTACTAGTTTGTTTCTTGGAACATTAATAATGATAAAAAAAATCCTTCCCCGTGTATTTCCAAATGTGGTCTGCTTTTTTTGCTCTCTTTATTACATTAGATATTACGAATTACCATGAGATTTCGATTTTTCAGAAAAAAGAAAAAAGATTGCTCAAACAAAAAACTTTTCTTTATTTTTAAAGTTACAAAGAGGTTAAATCATGTTCTGGGAAGCTTATTAGTTGTTAAAACTTTTTTTATTTCTTCCGGATTCATTTGAATCCGGAAAGACCTTACGGAATTAACCTTTCCTGAAGCAAACAATTTAAACTTATTGAAATCAAGACCGGAACCATTCTTAACCGTTTCTTTAATAAATCTAATCTTTAGATGCTACAAGTACACAGAGCTTGAAAACCCTAATATCAACTATTGAACATTTAATTTTTCATCCATGTATATTATGATTGTAAACAATTTTCTTCTTCATTTTAAAACTTTGTTACAAGGGTATAAATATGTATTGTAAATTAACCAAAATATGAAAGTTGTTGAAGAGATAATTGACGAAACAAAGGGGAATATTTTATTAGAGCCATTGCACTTCTCTGGTTTGGAATGTAATAAATCAAACAAAACAAAAATCGATTACTCAGATTAGCCTTGAAACTACTATATTTATGTAGATATATACGTATAGTTTGCATATATATATATATATATATACATATATATATATATGTATAGATTGCCTCCGGCCATATCCCCCTCCCATCATATCCTTTCCCATAACATATACACACAATATAAGCCTCTAGTCATCTTGGATTTTTCCAGTATGGAAAATATGAACTTTAATTAAGAAAAAATACCTAAACGATTTAGCAGATTCCGAAGTTCTTCATATCCATCCTCGGGAATACTAAAATGAAGAAAATATAAAATACATTGGTATATAGGCGATTATATCAATACTATGAAGACGACTTTTCTGTTTAAGTTTTGATTTATAACAAGCTTTTTTCAAATTCCAAGTTTACAGAAGCTTTTATTTGATAAGCTCTCTTTGTTTCCATGTATGTGTGAATCCATACTGTTTAAAAGCTTGGTAAAAATCAAAATTTGAAATCGAAAGTTGTCTTCATCGTATTGATATATATATAACGACGACTGTACTATAGTTTTGCTTCATACAACCCATTTGACTGATTATTTTCTCTTAATAATGTAAAATGTCGTAATTAGAATGTTAAAATTTGCCCGATTTTCAATGTTAATACAGAGATTCAAAACACAAATGTTCTCACTAATGCCTACAACTTGACAACAGCACTCTCTACTAATAAAAAGACAACTTTTTGAAATTAGATACGATGGTGTGTTATGTTTTATTGAAGTCACTTGTTTTACAAACTTTTAGGGGATCATTTCAAAGTAATAATTATATGTTTTTGTTGATGATTTATCTGCAAGCCTTGTTCGATCCTACAGTTTAGAATAATAAAAATGCAAAGTGTTCGGATCTGTTGCTTTTATAAATTTATTTCTAGAAATTTTAGACAAATTTCAAATTCATTTTCGCAAATTAATTTGAGTTTTAACGAATTTACAAA
This sequence comes from Eurytemora carolleeae, assembly GCF_000591075.1. NCBI lineage: Eukaryota > Metazoa > Arthropoda > Copepoda > Calanoida > Temoridae > Eurytemora > Eurytemora carolleeae. The sequence continues at coordinate 22,912 of NW_019396021.1, forward strand.
TTATGAAGAAAACTCCGAAATCATATTTACTGGCGGCCGGTAGCGGTGAGATGGATCTAAGGGGTGAGAGGAGCAAAAAAGGGGAAATCCACATTTTTTCTTATTAATAATTTGTCCATGTAACATTTTTCGATTTAGAAGATGCATTTGGTTCAGTGCCGCACCCTCTCATCATACATACCCTCAAAAGGTTTAATGTTCCTGCCGAAATTCAGCTTTATATCAGCACAAAAAAGGCAGACCACATTTTGGAAATGGCAGGACTTGGGGAATTTTGTGATTATTATCTCTAGAAATTTACTTCTAAAATTAGGTTGACAAATAAACGCAGCAAATTATATAAAAAATCAACTCGTCTTGCATACTGTCATGTTTCGTGGGACACCCAGTATTTCAAGAAGAGCAGAAATTCCTTGGCAAACTTCTATTTCCTACTGGTAACCTTAGTGATGCTTTCGATTACATCAAGAGTGAATTTGAAAAAAAAACCTAATAAACATTAATGCACTTCTTATTCGGGATGAATATAAAGTCTGGATCTACAAACATTATTTCATTCCTTCTATTCGATTTCTGCTCACTGTTCATACAATATCACAGAGTCATCTGAAGAAACTAGACACATTCACTGATAAATTTGTGGAAAAAAATGACTGGATTACCACCCTGCGCAACAAATGCTGCTCTACACTTGAAACCTGGCCTAGACATCACTTCAATATCCACCCTGCACAAAACAACTATGACGCAAGCATACACTAGAATAAGAATACTGGGTGATGAAACAGTTAACTCTGCCTTACAATCAAAATGAATAAATACTAAAGTGGAACAGACTAAGGCAATGACGACAGGTTGGGCCATAAGGTTTTATTTGGTTTGGAAATAATTAAACGAAAAGATTTCTTTTGGAAAGTAAAGACTAGAAAAAATAGACTAAAGACCCATGTAAACGTCGTCTTCAGTTAGAACTTCGAAATTTGGTGGTGTATTTTTGGAACTACGTCCATCCCCTCTACTTCCCATCAGACCTACAAACACGTGGTTTTAACAGATGTGGTAGGTCCGATGCACTGTAGGTCGGATGGGTGCACATTAAAAACAGTATGTTGGTGCATCCGACCTACTTTAAGCTGTCGCTTGGACACGTTAGTAGGTCTGATGGGCCTTTTTCGTAGGTCGGATGGGCATTTTTCGTAGGTCGGATGGGCATTTTTCGTAGGTCGGATGGGCATTTTTCGTAGGTCGGATGGGCACTTTTCGTAGGAAGTATGGGCATTTTTCGCAGATCGGATGGGCATTTTTCGTAGGTCGGATGGGCACTTACAATCCTTTTAACAATAAATATTATAACTTGTTTCACTTCCAGTCCCTTTACCAGTAAATATAACTTATTACGCTTACAATCCCTTTAACAATAAATATAACTTATTACGCTTACAGTCCCTTTAACAATAAATATAACTTATTACGCTTACAGTGTGATTTTCATTTTTTTTGCGCGGCGCAAGAAAACATGATTTTCTTAAATAAAATCATATTCATGAAGTGAAATCGAAGTTTTTAACAAAGTTGAAAGATTGGAATGAAAACACACAAGCGCAAGGAAAAAACATGCATTGTTGATTTTTTTTTTCAAGTGTGATTTTCATGTTTTTTTTGCGCGGCGCAAGAAAACATGATTTTGCTAAATAAAATCATATTCATGAAATGAAATCAAAGTTTTTAAAAAAGTTGAAAGTTTGGAATGAAAACACACAAGCGAAAGGGAAAAAACATGCATTGTTGAATTTTTTTTCAAATATGATTTTCATGTTTTTTTTGCGCGGCGCAAGAAATCATGATTTTGCTAAATAAAATCATATTCATGAAATGAAATAAAAGTTTTTAACAAAATTGAAAGATTGCAATGAAAACGCACAGGCGAAAGGAAAAAACATGCATTGTTGAATTTTTTTTCAAGTGTGATTTTCATGTTTTTTGCGCGGCGCAAGAAAAAATGTTTTTGCTAAATAAAATCATATTTATCAAATGAAATCAAAGTTTTTAACTAAGTTGAAAAATTGCAATGAAAAAACACAAGTGCAAGGAAAAAACATGCATTGTTGAATTTTTTTCCAAGTGTGATTTTCATGTTTTTTTGCGCGGCGCAAGAAAACATGATTTTGCTAAATAAAATCATATTCATGAAATGAAATCAAAGTTTTTAACAAAGTTGAAAGATTGGAATAAAAAGACACAAGCACAAGGAAAAAACATGCATTGTTAAATTTTTTTTCAAGTGTGATTTTCATGTTTTTTTGCGCGGCGCAAGAAAACTTGATTTTACTAAATAAAATCATATTCATGAAATTAAATCAAAGTTTTTAACAAAGTTGAAAGATTGGAATGAAAACGCACAAGCGCAAGGAAAAAACATGCATTGTTATATTTTTTTCAAGTGTGATTTTCATGTTTTTTGCGCGTCGCAAGAAAACATGATTTTGCTAAATAAAATCATATTCATGAAATGAAATCAAAGTTTTTAACAAAGTTGAAAGATTGGAATGAAAACGAACAAGCGCAAGGAAAAAACATGCATTGTTGAATTTTTTTTCAAGTGTGATTTTCATGTTTTTTTACGCGGCGCAAGAAAACATGATTTTGCTAGAAAGCAAAAAACACTAGACTGGGACCAAGAAACCCCTTCTCTGAAAACCACCTCTGAATAGCTAAACTATACTCATGCTAAAAGTCTTATATTGCATGCTGTTTTTTTTTTGGCAAACCCTGTCAAATATACAATGCGATATCCAGAGAAAAGAGTATTAGTTTGTAAACTTTTATATTGTTTAATGTAATTTTGCTTTAGACAAATATAAATGATAAATAATATATATAAAATGAAAGAGCTTGCTTAAGGTTTATAAGGTTGTGTGATTCATCTTCCTCTAAACCTCTAATCAATCTGTTCTAGTCTAACAGTTACACAAGACAGATGAGAGAAACGATAGTTTTTAAAAATGACCCCCTCGTTTTGAGCTTTTAGAAAACAAATAACGATCGTTTTAAAAATCAATTGTTTTTTAAAACGATCGTTAACGAAGGGTTGTCGTTAACGATCGTTCACGAAACAACGCTTTTTAAAAAACGACAGATGGGAGCAGAGGAGAGAATGGATGGTAGCAGAGGAGATAATAGATGGGAGCAGAGAAGAGAGAATAGATTGGGAGCAAAGGAGACAGAACAGATGGGAGCAGAGGAGAGAGAATAGATTGGGAGCAGAGGAGAGAGTATAGATGGAACAGAGAAGAGAGAATAGATTCGGAGCAGAGAAGAGCGATAGATGGGAAGAGAGAAGAGAGAATAGATTGAAGCAGAGGAGAGGGAATAGATTGGAGCAGAGAATTGAGAATAGATGGGAGTAGAGGAGAGAGAATAAATGGGATCAGAGGAGAGGGAATAGATGGGAGCTGAGAATAGAGAATAGATGGGAGCAGAGGAGAGAGTATAGATGGGAGCAGAGAAGAGAGAATAGATGGGAACAGAGGAGAGGGAATAGATGGGAGCAGAGAATAGAGAATAGATTGGAGCAGAGAAGAGAGAATAGATGGGAGCAGAGAAGAGTGAATAGAAGGGAGCAGAGGAGAGGAAATAGATTGGGAGCAGAGGAGAGAGAATGGATGGTAGCAGAGGAGATAATAGATGGGAGCAGAGGAGAGAGAATAGATTGGGAGCAGAGGAGAGGGAATAGATTGGGAGCAGAGGAGAGGGAAAAGAATCTTACAAATCTCACTTGTTTCATGTACTTTAATCTTAATTCTCCTGTTTTCTTTATTTTTCATAATTTCTCTAATTTCCTGTTTTCGTTACCTTCCTGTTTTCCTAATATATCTATATTTAAAGTAGACATCTATGTTTGTCTGTCTGTCTGTTTGTTTGGATTCCATGCACTGTATAATGCAAATTCTTCTTTTAATAGATAAAGTTTGAAAATATCAAATCAATCTGCAATTCCAAACTTTTGTTTCTGTGAAATATTCTATACTAGGCTTTAAGGGCGCTTCGCGCCCATCTTCTATTTAAATTGTGAACATGTTCTTTTTGTTTACATTTTAAAACAAAGAAGAAAAAAATTTTGCGGATTTAAAATAAAAATTCGCGGATTTTCAAGAATTTAATTTTTTTTACAAAATTAAAACCTTTAAAACACATTTTTTTTTAAATTTTTATCATTCATAAACCTTTCCTGTGGTCACGTGACAAACAGACAAACAGCCAGACAAGCCAAATTTATATATAGATGGGGATCCAAAATAAAGATAAAACAGCTGATCAAATAAAGTCTGGTTTTCTCAGGAAAATAACCATGCAAAACTTACACATTAAGTCCTGTACAGAGGCTGAGTTGAACCAGAAGAAAAACTGTCAAACTACCAGTATTCTAGAATATCATAAAATATGTAAAAACTTTAAAATTCGCATTTTTTTCTGTGTGAGTCTTAGATTTACTCACAAAAAAACCAAGGAAACAACGATACACAAAAACAAGGGTTCAGAAGTATACCTAACAAGGGTACAAGGGTATACCTATACAAGGGTACAAGGATATTCTTATACAAAGGTACAAGGGTACAAAGATATACCTATACAATGGTACAAGGGTACAAGGATTATACAAGTATACAAGGACATAAGGATACAAGGGTACAAGGATACAAGGATACAAGGATACAAGGATACAAGGATACAAGAATACAAGGGTACAAGGATACAAGGATGCAAGGATGCAAGGATACAAGGATACAAGGATACCAATACAAGGATACAAGGATACAAGGATAAACTAGGATACAAGGATACACTAGGATACAAGGATATACAAGGATACAAGGATGCTAGGGTAGAAGGATACAAGGATACAAGGATACAAGGATACCTATACAAGGATACAAGGATACAAGGATACAAGGATACAAGGATACAAAGATACAAGGAAACAAGGATACAAGGATGTACAAGAATACAAGGATATACAAGGATACAAGGATACAAGGATATACAAGAATACAAGGATATACAAGGATACAAGGATGCAAGGGTAGACGGATACAAGGATACAAGGATACAAGGATGCAAGGATACAAGGATACAAGGATACAAGGAAACAAGGATACAAGGATACAAGGATACAAGGGTACAAGGATACAAGGATACAAGGATACAAGGATACAAGGATGCAAGGGTAGAAGGATACAAGGCTTAAAGGATACACAGATACAAGGGTACGAGGATACAAGGGTACAAGGATACAAGGATACAAGGATACAAGGATACAAGGATACAAGGATACAAGGCTTAAAGGATACACAGATACAAGGGTACGAGGACAAGGATACAAGGATACAAGGATACAAGGATACAAGGATACAAGGATACAAGGATTCAAGGATACAAGGATACAAGGATACACTAGGATACAAAGATATACAAGGATACAAGGATACAAGGATACAAGGATGCAAAGGTAGAAAGATACAAGGATACAAGGATACAAGGATACCTATACAAGGATACAAGGATACAAGGATACAAGGATACAAGGATACAAGGATACAAGGATACAAGGATACAAGGATACAAAGATACTATAAGGAAATAAGTATTAAAAGATGTAAGGATATAAAAGTATTTATGGATATAAGAATATAAGGATAAGGATATAAGGATACAACGATACAAGGATACAAGGATATAAGAATGCAAGGATACAAGGATACAAGGATACAAAGATATAAGAATGCAAGGACATTATGATATAAGGATATAACTTACATAGAGTTACACCATGCTTGATGATAATATCCAAATTGTTTAGCTTTTTATTCAGGATTGTAAGGTAAAATTTAATATAAAGTTGTCTATACATAATCTGTAACAATAAATCTATTTAAAAAGTAAAAGGAATCTTGAAACTCACTTTCAATTTCATTTTAAAGAGTCTAATTGAAATCTGAAAATGCAGATATGTATACTAGCTTGGAACCCCAGCATTGTCTGGATTTTTTCCTACCAGAGCTAACCCACTTAATTTTAGAATTGTTTAACCAAGCTAAAAACAATAATGTGGTTCTCCCGAGTTTCACGATCAAAATTGTAGGCAAATCGGTCATGAGGTTCATGAGTTATGATCGGACATACACACAGACAATCAGAGATAACTACTTCATATATATATAATAAAAGAATTAATTGAAATAAAATATAATCATATCTATTTATAAAATGGGGATTTTTAACGATTTTTTTGGTTTGGTCCTGTAAGACATTTTTGTTCAACTCAGTGCAACAATTTCGGAATATGCTTAAAGGAGTGTCAAAAACTCAAATTTTTATTAAGCTTGGTACTTTTAAATGCACGAAGTTAGTTTTAGAAATGATTGTTGATTTCTTAAAATTCAAAAGTTGCGGGGAACTTATGTGTTATCATCTCGCTTCCAAACTGCACTTTAAGTCATTTGGAGGCATAGGGCAATCATTTTTGGCACCCCCCCCCCCCCCTAAACAATTCTAGGGTGGGGGGAAAGAAAAATGTGTATTATACGCAACCATGAAAAAAACTACCTTACAAACTCAGGATTTTTTGGGGGAAAATTTTCATATTCGGGAGCGTACATTCAGTTGGGGGCAAATTTGTGTGTAAAAAATTCCAACTATATTTTAGGGGCAAAATTTTTTTGGGTTTGCAATTTTTTTAATTGGGGGAAATTTGAAATGTTCATTTTTAGAGCAAGTTTTATTTTTGAGAGGCTTGTTTGGTCAATTTTGTGTTTGGGAAATCTTAAATCTTTATTTGGGGTCAAATTTATTTGTTTAAGGGCATCTTTAGAATATAAAGGGGAATTTTTTTAAACTAAGGGTTTTTTTTTGCTTGGGGCAAAACTTTTAAATTATTTTAGCATTAGCTAAATAAAATAAGGGGCATTTTTTAGATAGGTCTTAAGTTTTAAAGTTAGTTGTATTTATAAAACGTTTGGGGATAAAAAATTAAATTCAGGTGCAAATTAAAAATCTTTGGTGGCATTCTAAAAAAAAGGGTTACAAATGTTGAATAAAGGGGCAAAGGAATTGAGTTTTTGTAACAAACTTACATTTTATAACCCCTATATCTTTGCAACCAGATGGAGTAATCCTTTGATATTTCAAACTTAGACTCTTTGATCTACCAGAATTATCAATTAATAGATTGAAAAATCAAAGGTCTAGGAAAACGGTTGCTAAGTTATAGGAATTAGAAAATCAGATATCTACCTTTCAACATCAACAACCCAGATAGCTACCTTTCAACACAAACAATCCAGATATCTACCTTCCAACATCAACAACCCAGATATCTACTTTTCAACATCAAGAACCCAGATATCTACCTTTCAACATTAACAACCCACATTTCTACCTTTCAACATCAACAACCCAGATATCTACCTTTCAACATCAACTACCCGGATATCTACCTTTCAACATCAACAACCCAGATATCTACCATTTAACCTCAAAAATCCAGATGTCTACCTTTTAACATTAGCAACCCATATATCTACCTTTCAACATCAACAACCCAGATATCTACCTTTCAACATCAACAACCCAGATATCTACCTTTCAACATCAACAACCCTGATATCTACCATTTAAACTCAACAACCCAGATGTCTACCTTTTAACATTAACAACCCAGATATCTACCTTTCAACATCAACAACCCAGATATCTACCATTTAACCTCAACAATCCAGATATCTACCTTTCAACATCATCAACCCAGATATCTACCTTTCAACATCAACAACCCAGATATCTACCATTTAACCTCAACAACCCAGATATCTTTCTTTCAACAATATCAATCCAGATATCTACCTTTCAACATCAACATCCAAGATATCTACCTTTCAACATCAACAACCCAGATATCTAGCTTTCAACATCAACAACCCAGATATCTACTTTTCAACATCATCAACCCAGTTATCTACCTTTCAACATCAACAACCCAGATATCTACTTTTCAACATCAACAACCCAGATATATACCTTTCAACATCAACAACCCAGATATCTAATTTTCAACATCAACAACCCAGATATCTACCTTTCAAAATCAACAATCCAGATATCTACATCTCAACATCAACAACCCAGATATCTACCTTTCAAAATCAACAATCCAGATATCTACATCTCAACATCAACAACCCAGATATCTACTTTTCAACATCAACAACCCAGATATCTACCATTTAACCTCAACAACCCAGATGTCTACCTTAATCTCAACAACCCAGATATCTACCTTTCAACATCAACAACCCAGATATCTACCTTTCAACCTCAACAACCCAGATATCTACCTTTCAACATCAACAATTGTTCCAGGGAACCTGTGGTAAAGTAAAATTTTTAATTTCCCAAAAAATGAAAAAATGAAAATGCTCGAATTTTTAAACATTGCAGAGCGGGTGGTTATTTTTTATAACTTTCCCAAGGGACGTTAACTAACTTAACATTCCTCTGTTCGGGGAATCATAGGTTCAGTTGGTAATGTTGCTTCAAATATATAATTCATATAGTTTAAGATATCTAATGTATACGGTATTGGGTTGCAAAGATAAAATGAATTTGATTAGAAAACCAGAGTTTATGCCAAAGACGCAATTTCTTTATGTAGCGTCCTTGAATATTAAAATCAACCACAACAGTTTCTGCAATTTGACAAGAATAAGATGATACTCTATCTTCAAATTTACAGATTTCTTGCATTTATCTTCCTAGGATTACAGCCCCAACCCTGCCCCAACGTATAGTATCCGTTACCCCCTCCCTTTTTCAATATTCCTATTTAATTAAATTTTTGCAGTTCTATGATGTCAACCATTAATAGAAAAACATGGAGCGTAAAATCATGTTTAATGTAAAGAAGTTTGCTTGCTCCGTGGAGCGCTAATTCTAGCGGAGCGCGGAACGGACTAGATGCGACTAATCTTTATTTAAAACCCGGGGGATTTTTATATTTCTCCGTCTTGAAACCGTTACGTCTGAATATTTGTGTAAGTCAAACATTATAGAAACCGAACGTATAGAAACCGCTAGGTATAGCAACAAGGCGTATATTGCGGGAGAATATTTTTTTATATTTTTGAGAAATTAACTTTTTTGTAAAACATTGTAGCCTATCATTATCGATATCATTATCTTAATTTTTAACATACCCTTGACTATTCAACTAACTAGATTAATATGTGCATTTGTACTGCTCTCTATTGTGTTTAAGGTCCCCCCCCAGATTTTGTTATGTACAGACATAAATGAATGCTTACATGATTACATAAAATTGTGTGTTACTATTAAAAAAAATATTTTATAAAAATTATATCTACAGTTTATTTTTACAAAAAAAAATAATTTCTCAAAAATATAAAAAAAAGTTCTCTGATATTGCTAATATGATTTCATAAAATCCGGTGTTACCATTTGAATAAAAGGATTTTATGAAAATGATATCTACTCTACACTGATTATTTAATTTCTAAAAATATAAAAAATATTCTCCCGCAAAATACGCCTTGTTGCTTTGTTCGGTTTCTATAGTGTTTAAATCCATATTTGTGTATTGTGTAACCTAGGTCGATACCATCGATGTAGAATTAAACGGTAAACGACGTACACACGCATGCAAGTTGATATGACACAGAGTGGGGTATTTTAGTGGGTCAGGGGGGGGTGACTGTTTTTTTTCACAATATTCCTCTTAAAATGCATTTGTCTTTTGCTTCAAACAAACCCAATGTTCGGATAATCTTTTCATTTACAAACATTGTAACAATTGTAGCTTGCATTTATTTATAATATAATATAATTATAATTATAATTATTTATAATATTCATATATTTATCCTTGAATGGATCTTGTAATCCCTGAAATATTGCGTACATTTAAAACATACCAGTGTACATAGGTTTCGTATAGGAGACGTAAAGATTGCAAAAACCTATACAGGGTGATTAGCGGCGGCTGGTGCAAAGTTGTAATTTTTTGTGCAACTCTCCTATAAGGTAATTTTTTTTTATATTGTTTGAATTTTTTTTGGAATGTTTTATTACTCTAATAGCCCAAAAAATATCCGCAAAATTTTTGGTCTCAAAATCAAAAGTTTAGAAAAGCAAAAAAGTGTATATATTTATAAAGATTGAATTACAAACACAAAAATTCACAAAATTTTAATAAAAAATTCACAATTTACACTTCTGGTATAATTCTTTAGGAAAAGTTATTTAAATTCTCCAGATACTTTCTTTTTAGTATATTCTAAAGTTAAAAAAATACACCACTCAGTTGAAAACTGAGGAGCCATTGAAAAACAACTTTTCCTTAAAAATGAATCAAAACTGAAAATTGCGAATTTTCTATGATCCTGTGATTCAATATTTATAAAGTTTTAGAAATTGACAGAAATAATATGCATACACATTTTTGCTTTCCTGAACTTTGAATTTTGAGAGTAAAAAAAGTTTCGCAGTTTTAATTTTTGTGGCCATTAGAGTACAAAAAAAATTCCAAAAAAATATTGAAAAAAATGCTATACAGGAGAATTGCACAAAAAAATACAATTATGCGCCAGACGCAACTAATCACACTTTTTTTTGACTCACCCTGTACTTTATAGCTTTTTTACACAAAATTAAAACAAATTCAGGATAGTATATGTATATATGTTAATAGATTCTCTCTTTTTATTTACCTATTAAATGGAACTCCTGTTTCATTGAACCAAAAACAGTTAAATCTAAAAACGTCTTTAAAAAACTGGCACTTGAAATGTTTTCTAATACCTATTTTTATAAACCCAAAAAATGTTAAAAGAGTTATATATCCTAAATGCTATTAAAAGTTTAAACGTTGTTTTAAAATGTTTCTGTAATTGCATTACTATTCATTTATCAATCTTTAAAATTTGTTTAGTATTCGCCCTGTATTCTGGGAATCACTTTGTTTGCTTTTGTTACTTCAGCGCCAATGTCCATTTATTTTTATATGTTTTTGTTTTTCTGTGTTATGTTTTATTTAATTTTTTTCTATTTATCCATGCAAAATTTTACAGGGCTAAATTAATAACGGTCGCTGATCTTTCAGTTTTCGACACAATTGTAAAAAAACAAGCATTTTTTATATAAGTTAACAAATTTTCCATTAGATTTTAGAACTTAAACTCAACATTACAACGACTTAGAAACTGCTCTAAAAAATTTTTTAAGCGCCCAAGCCTTATTTGACTTAATTAAAGGTTTATGGTGTAAACTCAATATTGCTGCCCCCCCCCTGATACCCGATTGTGTGGCGTGTCTCAAAATAGTGACAGATCTATACAAATTGGGGTTTCTGACAATGCATCACACAAATCCAGGGGGTTTCTCAAATGCAAGAGACAATTTTGGGATTGTCTGAAAATGCAAAAGAGACATTATATTCTTTGAAAAAAACAGGAGAAATTTTCTGGGGGTTGCCTAAAAAACAGAAATATTTTGGGAGTTGTCTAAAAATGTAAAAAAAAAAGTTCCAGTTGTGTCTGAAAATGCAACATCTAACTTCTGTCTACAAACTGTCGCAACATTCTTTCTGAATACTCATGTTCAGTGAGACACTCTATGTACAGATGCATGTATGTGATTGAAGGTTTAAATGCAAGTCCTCAAAAAGCCGTATTTACATGATTTAATTGGAACTAAACACTTGCCACAAGTACTGATTTTTTAATATTGTACCTTTGGTAACTAATGATGTGACCGTCTGATATTTCAAACTTTGGCTTTTAGTTCTAATCGAATTTATTTTTTGAATTATGAAAGGTCTAAAATGAAATCAGGTTGCAAGGATATATCGATTAGAAAATAGAAATATACCTATTTTAATCGATCAAAGCAATGACCTCAGCGCATAATGTATGACCAAAGAGAAAATCCAGACAATTCGTTTGTTGGTTTAAAGGGAGTGACCGGCTATGTAAGTTAGTTGAACTGAGTATGCAGTGTTGTTGAAAGCTTCTTTCGGATTCATTTGAGACATATTAAACGTTTTAAAGATCTGTAAATCCTGAGTTTGAGCGCAAATTCGATGCTAAAAACCACTACTTTGGGAGTGGATACGTTTTCAGAATTAGTTTTTTTTTTATTATTAACTAACGTCGACATAAAATGTAAAAAAGTTCTACAATAAACTACAGACGTCATGTTTAGGAACCGATTAAGAAAATAAAAATTAATCTTATCATCGAAAATAAGTAATCTTGCTCAATGATTAGTTTCTATTATCTCATTATTCTGGTTCCTCCTTATTCACAAAGATTTTCGCAGATTTTCTAGAATTATTATTGAAAAGACGACATTTGAAGAATTTGAAGAAATCTGCAAATAAATTTAAAGAAAATTAGAATTTCAATATAAAAATTAAAACGAAATAATCGATTTGAACGTTGATTTATTGACAAATTTCTATTGAGAAATATGTTCCTAACTATCTATTTAAATTACTGTATAATTTTTACTTTATTTTTCGTTGTCATTATTTAATAATTAAAAAAAACTAATTTTGAAAACATATCCACCCCCAAAGTAGCAGTTTTGAACGTCGAATTTGATCTTAAACTCAGGATTTACAGATCTTTAAAAAGTTTAATATGTCTCAAATAAATCCTAAAGAAGCTTTCCACAACACTGCATACTCAGTTCAACCACCTTACATAGCCGGACACTCCATTTAAGGCTGATTAATTGTTTTTGCTTCTTTACGCCAAGAACTTCTGTTTTTTGCACAATTCATTGTAATCACTTATATTCACTGGTTCTAGAATAATCTTATGGTTTCTTGCGGGTTTCTATATCAGCCTTATATCAATTATTTTACATTTACTATAAATATTCTATAGAACACAGGGTGTAGCAATAAACACAGAAGTAACATCAAGAGTAAATTTTTTTCTGAAACAGATTCGAACATCCTCACGGATACGGTACATAAATATATATATAGAGTGAAGAGCTTTATTTCATAGATTTTTTTATTCGATTTTTTATTTTTCTTGAACGCCCGGCACTTCAGCTAATATTAGTAATAATGATAATATCAAGAATAATATTATTGAAAAAATAATAGCCCATGAAAAGTCTGAATAGTCAAATCGCTGATCAAATTAGCTTGTTAGTCAACTGCAGGCAGGTGCAACGTTTCTTTTTATATATATATATATATATATATATATATATATGTATATAATACATAAAGTACTTTTTGTTGAGAATCCTTTTTTAGTGATAAGCGCGGCAGGCGCGCCTGGGTATAAAAGGGTTCTCAACCCGTTTATGCATTAGTCTGTTCTGAACTCTTTAAAATCCAACTCTCAAAATAGAGATTATAAGGTATTGAGGTTTATTTTATTTAATATCAGAAAAAGATTCAGAGAGCTTTAAAGAGTTAGAGATAAAAAAGGTACAATTTAATGGTGTTAATTTATTAGTAGTCTAGACTTTTGAAAAAAAATTTAAGTCTATTCAGTTGGCAAGCGTTGTCGTTTTTCAAAGAAATTTTTTTGCATACCCGGGGAAGATTCTGTTTAGTTTTGTATATTGAAATCTGGGTTTTCCAAACAGAAGAAAGAATTAGTGTGTTTGATTCACTGATTCTGTTATTTGTGTGAACAGAGAAAAGCTTGGGTTTCAGGGTAAAAATGTATAATGTTAAAAATATAGATAACTATAGTATAAATAAAAAGTTGATGTGGTGTTTGTGAGAGCTGTGTTGTCGACCTTGGCTCAGCGCGTGGGTTTAGTCTATTTGGTTTTCACTAAACCCGCTGTGCTGTGTTAATGAGATATTACAGGATTCTTGGTTGTTTCATCAAACATATAATATCCAATAGTAAATATTTAACGAATTTATAATGTTGGGTAAGATAAGAAGAAATTCAACAGATTCTAGGAAAAGTGGACTAAGTAGAACAAGTAGCCAGTAATTTAATGCAGACACATTTGGTGAGGCAGAGGATCGCTGCATTAGACTTAGAGCTTTAGGACTTTAGGAGAAGTTACTTCTCATTCGGACAAGAGAGAAGTAAGTGGAGAAGTATTGGATCAGGCAATAACAACTTTGTTAGCTAAATACAGCCAATAGAAAGATAAGGATAAGTTTGATCAAACTCAAGTTCTGTTTGATTGCACAGTCAATCATGGAATTACTCCGCCAGTAAACTGTCTCTCGAAGACTAGCAAAAGGACGGATCCTGATAGGTTTCAGAAATTACAGAGGATTTTTTCCACTGTTCCGACTTTTACAAATGTATATGCATATTCTTACAAAGTATGAATTCTTTGATAGAATCACTAGATTTTCAGATTAGTTTTAAAGAGTTTGAGATCCTCTTGTTAGGAAGGTTAGCTCCAAATATAAGATCAGTTATGAACTTACATCGTACAGACTCCCTTCAGAGTCTATACGCAAATCTTATAATCTTTATCTAAAATTATGAAACGCACAAAGAATAAGTTCAGTTCTCTTAAACTTATCTAGAAGAAATACTACGTTTGATAGGTTTAAGTGGAAAAAGCAAAGAACAAGAAAGCCAACAGAAGTTATATTGATCAGGAACTGTTAAAGACGGGAAAAGAGAGATCTAACAATATGTTTGAAACGACAGAACCAGTAAGATTTGATAGACAGGAAAAAGAGAAACTAGTTTGTACAGAATGTAACAAACCAGAACACAATGCTGATTCTTGCTTTAGATTAGACGTACACGTGCACAAAATGCTCAAAGATAGGTCACACGGAAAAATTATGTAAGAATTACATGAATTGTAGTAAGTGCGGAAGGCAAGGTCACTCAATAGAAAACTAAACATCTAGATGTATAGTTTGTGTAACAATTTAGATCATATCTCTGTAATCTGTCCTGTCTACCCTGGACAAGAACCAAATAAATCATATTGCTCAAACTGCATGAAAAAAAACTCTTTGAAATTGTACCATCCCAGTTCACAATGTGTAAATTCTCCAAAAAAACTAAAATCCTTGACTCATGATAGTAATTCATCTGAATATGAAAGAAAAACTAGTTTGAATAATCGTAAATCAAATATAGATAAACCTAATCGAATTTTAAACTTAAGTTGCAGAATATGTAAGGGCTTATCTAGATGAAATAATGATTGAGGTGAGAAATAGCGATTTGAAGTTCTTGGCTCTGTTTGATTCTGGAAGCGAAGCTTCTCTCATTTTCGAAAGGAATTGAGTCTTTGCCACAAACTCAAATTTTCTAATCCCTATATCTTTGCAATCTGATGGCGTAAACCTTTATTATTTCAAACTTAGATTATTCTATATAACAAAATGTATAGTTTGAAATATCTTAGGTCTACAACGTTGGTTTGCAAAGATATTGGGATTAAAAAATCAGAGTTTGTGGCAAAGACTCGATTCCTTTACATTAATAAATACTTGTCAGAATGGAAAAAACACGAGGATTTAGTAAATGTTCCAGAAAAAGGGAGGGGGGTAAATGGAAAGAATTTTGAAATTGCTGCTACCAAACTCTTTATAAATTTAGTACCTCTAAGCATTTCTCCAATTATCCAAGGTATACTATTTGGTTTGGATATACTGAAAACTTTTAACATTAGTCTAATATTTCCACCGGAAACACTAGGTGTTTTTCAAAAGGAGGTCATCTAAATACTAAGTAGTATTTGAAAAAATAACGGATGAATATATTTTTTTGCTCATTTCCAAGAAATTTTACGAATGTTTGGATTTATTGCTTAGAGCAATACAAAATTTGTATTTGTATTGAAGAAAATAGTAAAAAAAACATTTTTTTCAATTCATGAAGAGTTCAATCTTGACATTCTAGTTGGCATTAACTGCATTAAAAACAAGTTTGACTTGTTTTAAATTTTAGAAGATTTTAATCTAGATGAAAACATTTCAAAAACAAATAATAAATTTGCATTGTGTACAAAGAAACCAAAAGAAATATTTCAACTTTTCAGCGAAGAAATTTAATCTGAAAATGCTCCTAAATCAATTCGATTAATTGATCAATTCTCAAAAAGTTTTGCGGAATCAGATAAACATATAAACCTATATTTCAACTGGAAGGAAATGCACTACTATATGATTTAGATCAATTTAAATTGGATATTCTAAGATAACCTTTGTGAATTTTAGTAACTGATTCAAAAGTAGCCTTATTTAGTGGAAAAGTACAGCAATCATGTAAGAATTTTCAACGTAAGGTGTAAACAAAATTTTAGTGATTGCTTATCGAGATTAGGAAAAGGAGAACAATTTTTTTTAAGGAGCGCGACTCCTGTCAAAATAAACGATAATAAACTAAAAAGTCTGCCGGGTAGTTTTTCCTGGAATGATATAGCAAAATTTTGCGAGGAAAACTAAAATATGATCTCGTTTAGTGAGGAAAAAAATGGCATGAACGATTTAAATAAGCTTTACTTAAGCATAAATGATACTGAGTGTTCCAAAATAATTAGTAATTCTCTACTTAAGAAACGAGAAAACTATTCAGGTAACATCTAGAAAGGAAGAAAAACATAAAATATCAATCTCTTGAAAATTTAGATGATTTCGAGGGAAAAATGGAGTAAAACATTTCAATTCAAAACCAATTTTGCCATCATATTTATATGTCCATGCTGTTTTCAGAGGACATTTTCTTTCTTTACACGTGGGAAAAAAAAAGAACTTGAAATAGCATGCAGAAATATTTTTCACTTTTTAAAACTGTCTTATTTAAAAATGTAATATTTAAAATTTGTGATTCATGAATGTCATGTACAAAGTATAAAAGCATAGCAGATAAACAAATAAAAGGAAATTCTTAAATTTGACAAAAATAATTCAGTTGTCCAAATGGATTTTATAGAAAATGTCTCAGTAAAAATGCCTTTTTTATTCACAATTATTGGTGTATTTTCAAGATATCCGTGTACTTGTTACCATCGAAAAAAAAAACTTGTTATTTCCTGTTTACATAATTTCCTTATAGGCATGCATGGCTTGGCCCCGTTAAGTATATTATGACAGATAACTGCAGTGGTTTCAAATGTAAAGAAATGATAAAATTTCTGAAAAGAAGTTTAAATAATTACAGTATTTAAAATAATAGCAACTGTAATATTTACAGGGGGAAAGTGGGGAAAGGGGAAGGCAATATTCAGTGTTTGTGAAAGCATCAAATTAAAATAAAAGAAAGGGGTAATACACAAATATGTATATTGTATATCCCATAAGTTTAATAGGAAAAAAAGGGGGAGAGGGCATGACACGACAGCATTTACATTTTATAGGCATTTGGGAAATTTCCGAGATACCCAGGTATTTGGGAATCTCCAAATTCCTGTAGGTATTTGAGAGTGGTATATTTTTAAGATTTTGGAAATTTCTCAAATATCTGGATATTTGGGGAATTTCCCAAAAACCTAGCCATTTTAGAACTTTCCCAGATACCCAGGCATTTTGGGAAATTCCCCAAATTCCTGTAGGTATTTGAGGGTGGTATATTTTAAAGATTTTGAAATTTCTCAAATGTCTGGATATTTGGGGAATTTCCCAAAAACCTAGGCAATTGGGAAATTTCCCAGAAACCCATGCATTTGGGAAATTTCCCAGATACCCAGCCATTTGGGAAATTTCCCAGATACCCAGGCATTTGGGAAATTTCCCATATACCCAGGTATTTTGGAAATTTACCAGATACCCAGGCAGTTGGGAAAATTCCAAGATACCCAGGCATTTTGGAAATTCCCCAAATTCCTATAGGTATTTGAGGGTGGTTTATTTTTAAGATTTTGGAAGTTTCTCAAATGACTGGATATTTGGGGAATTTCCCAGACACCAAGGCATTTGGGAAATTCCCCAAATGTTGGGTATCTTAAAAATTTCCAGTCATTTGAGAAATTTCCAAAATCTTAAAATATACCACCTTCAAATATCTGCCGGTATTTGTGAAATTTCCCAGATACCCAGGCATTTGGGAAATTTCCCAGATACTCACACTCTAAAAAATGAAATTTTGGTCTTTAGCATCAGGCATCTAATCTACTATCCATCTATCTATACTCTCCCTACTATATCTATAATTTAATCTACCTGCTTTCCAACCTTTAATCTACAATCCATCTATCTACACTCTACCCACTATATCTATAATTTAGTCTACCTCCTATTCAACCTTTAATCTACTATCCATCTATCTACACTCTACCCACTATATCTATAATTTAGTCTACCTGCTATTCAACCTTTAGTCTACTATCCATCTATCTACACTCTCCCCACTATATCTATAATTTAATCTACCCACTATATCTATAGTTTAGTCTACCTGCTATTCAACCTTTAGTCTACTATCCATCTATCTACACTCTCCCCACTATATCTATAATTTAATCTACCCACTATATCTATAGTTTAGTCTACCTGCTATTCAACCTTTAGTCTACTATCCATCTATCTATACTCTCCCTACTATATCTATAATTTAATCTACCTGTTATTCAACCTTTAGTCTACAATCCATCTATCTACACTCTACCTACTATATCTATAATTTAATCTACCCACTATATCTATAGTTTAGTCTACCTGCTATTCAACCTTTAGTCTACTATCCATCTATCTACACTCTCCCCACTATATCTATAATTTAATCTACCCACTATATCTATAGTTTAGTCTACCTGCTATTCAACCTTTAGTCTACCTCCTATTCAACCTTTAATCTACTATCCATCTATCTATACTCTCCCTACTATATCTATAATTTAGTCTACCTCATCTATCTATACTCTACCCACTATATCTATAATTTAGTCTACCTACTATTCAACCTTTAGTCGACTATCCATCTATCTACACTCTACCCACTATATCTATAATTTAGTCTACCTACTATTCAACCTTTAATCTACTATCCATCTATCTATAATCTCCCCACTATATATACATTAGTTGTCAAACTATTCATGTTGTTTTTCAAACTTCAGTATAAATTATCCTGAAAAACTATAAATCTACATTTAAATCATTTTTAGGTAAACATTTTACATTTCAGTCTTTTCCTTTCTGGATATTCATGTTTTTACAATTTATTCCATCCCATTTTTTTAAATTTCAATTTCTCCATTATTTTTTAACTTAACCTTATTTGAAAGAACTTTAAATCACCTCTAGCTATATGAATAGAGGTTTTGACATTTCAAACTTTTAGCATAAAAGTTTCATTACTTTCTCTATAAAGCTTTCCCAAACTGTGCAGAAAATATTTGCATATTTTTTATATTCCTGATGCTCAGTTTGTGTCAAACTGAGCAAATGTTTCTGTAAAACTCACACGACGGTGTCACCGTAATTTTCGTATTGTATAACAAAAATTCTGTTCTTGTTTTTTTAATTACAGGGCTAGTGAAAGCACGTGAGGCTTGAATTGGCCTATTTCGACCTGTGATTGTGCAATCATGAATACACCTTTTAAGAGGAAACACCCTGTATGTACACTCAAATTATATCTACAAAGATAAGCATGAAACACCCTGTATGTACACTCAAATTATATCTACAAAGATAAACATGAAACACCCTGTATGTACCCTCAAATTATATCTACAAAGATAAGCATGAAACTCTGTAATAGCAAGACGATTTTTAGACTCAAGTTATGACTTTAAATAGTCCATTGAACATAAGTCAGTACAGAAGTGATTAGATGAGTTATTAGTAAAACTGTTTTCTGGTTCTCACTGTAAAAGAGAAAATTTTTCACAAATCTCAACTATCTCAAAAATATCAATTCATCTTGGTATATCTTTAATCAATCTTTTTCAAACTTTAAAAACTTAAGAAATTAAATAAGCGTTTCATGCCGTTTATTTTGTAAATGATAATAATTATTGTAAATATTATTGTAAAATTGATTTCAAAGAAAAATTATTTGAGAAAAAGATGGTTTTAACAAAATGATATGCAAAAAGTCTTTAATATCCAATATAATATATGGAAGAAGACATTAAAAAAACTATTCATCTGTCATGTTTCGTGAGACACACTGTATATAAACGATGCAACTCGTCAATTTTGGCCTTTTTTGGAAGAAGGTCTTGGATTGGTTCTCAGAAAATCCTAACCCATCTTAAAATATACAAAGTAAAAATTACATGTGATAACATTTTTCTCGCCTTTCTCCTTAAATCTATTAAATTGAAATATTTTGTTATTATTACTAAAATTAGACCAAAATGGATAACTTTCACAAATAAAAATTTATACCAAAGAATTCGCGTGAACATGGTCTTTAATCTTTCCATTTCAACCCATACAAAATAATCATTGATTTCTGATTTATTTACAAATAAGGTAGATTTCTTGTCCCCACTAAGAGATCACTACTTCCTGCCACATGCTTAAAATTATAGAAAAAATAATGTTCAATTTATATTATTCAAATCATTTGCTACAATTAATTGGTCACAACCCAATGAATTCAAACAGTATTTAATCATATAAAAATTGTAAGTCATATATCTCTAACCCAAATTCAGCTTGAATATTACAAAAAGTTGTTTACATCGAGTTTGAGAATGTTTTGCGGCATTTTCCGCAAAAGAAAGGGCTCTTAAACAGACGCTTTTTTGTAGAACATCGTTTATGGAGCATATTCATTTTTACACAAATCTAAAATTTAATTGGGAAAATTTAATAATTCATCTATGCCCTAACGTCGCCATATTTTTAAAAAATGGATTTATTTTCAAGGATCGGACACTTAAAAAAAAATAATATTGAAAGGACGAGGATTGCGATGTGGTTCGGACGAGAAAATGATGAGAATGTGGTTCGGACTAGAGATTGATGTGGTTGGCCTTCCTCCTTCGTCTAGGTATCACTATACTAAATCATAGAATTATTTAAAATGACGATAGCGAATTCGTCATTGAATTCCCATGTTTATTGGGACACCCTGTATATATAATTTTAATTATGTTGATGGTTTTAGATACTTACACAGGGTGTCTTCTTAAAAGTATATTGTGTTACGTTTCCCTCCATGCATTATATACAGTTCACCCTGTAGAAATGTGTAAAATGTAAAATTATAAGAAAGCTACGCTTTCAATAAATATCCAAAATTCTTTAAATAGTGTTTTCCCACATTGCGTTTCTGTCGTAGACGAATTCCTACTGTTGAAGGATGATGTTGAAAGATAAAAGACGACATTTAAGATTAACTTCTTCAAAGTAATTTAGCTTTTTGTTATATGATTTAGAAAAATATTTTTTGAAGCAAATAATTTTACAAATTGTACATTTGAACGCAAAGTGTCAAAAATTTACAAGTACAAATGTACTTTATTACAATAATGTTAAATCTTGACTTTGTTCAAGTATCATTTAATTCACTGAAGCATGAGATGCAATTATCTAATGCTAAATCAATTGGACTAATAGTCGAATGGACTAACTCTCAATTTTACTTAAGTCAGCTGTTCACTTACGGAATTTGTGCTTTAAAACAGTGACACCCTTAATAACGAATACATCGAAAGAATTCATCAAATGTCTTCAATTTCTGATAATGGAATGGTGCAGATATTTAGTTTTTTAATTAAATGATTATATGGAACTCTTTAAAACTGTTCCCGCATATTCATGGCTATTTATTTATTTTCGCAAATACTGAAATTTACGTAATATAGTAAAAAACTGTCAAGACGACATTTGATAAATTATTCCAAAGTATTCGTTATTAAGGGTTTCACTGTATATACGTTTTAACTTGGCTTATAATCATTTAGAAAAATATGTTATGTGCAATTTGATTTTATTCAATTTTTTTCTGAAATATGAATCATGCTAAAAAAATAAGTGTTGTAAAATCGATATTTCTGATTGAAAGAAAAGGCGGATACAACAATTTTTCAGCTGTTTATTTATTTGTTTATAAATTGTTTATTTATTACATTCAGGAAGTTGCACAAAATTCGTTGACAATAAACTCTATTGTTTCTGTACGTTGACATCTGCAAAATAATTTTAAAGAGAAACCACAGTGGAAAAAAATTCATAATTAAAAAATAGAAACCTGGACAGCTCATGCATCTCTATCAAACAAAGCTTTTTAGGGTAACGTTGTGTTTCCAAGTTGCAGTTGTACAAAAAATGTTAAGTTTATTAAATTGATATTTTTATTCAATTTTAAGTTATAAATATAATTTCAAAATAAAAGAGTAAATAAACAATTGGGTGTGTACAGAGATCAATATAAATTATATTTCCTTTTCCCAAACCCTATGTTAAAAGAGAGGAGGGGAGATATCTAACCCATGTTAAAAGAGAGGAGGGGAGATATCTAACCCATGTTAAAAGAGAGGAGGGGAGATATATAACCCATGTTAAAAGAGAGGAGGGGGGATATCTAACTTGTTGTTCTTCAGTTCTGCAATGTACACACCTCCAAATTAAAAAAATACAAATATTAAAAAGCAAATATATTACAAAGCACCAACACCGGGTAAAAACAAATATGGCAGTTAGAATAAATTAATACCATTAAATTAAGATATTAAATTTATGCAAAACGTTAAAAAAACATGATATCTTAAATATTAAACTCTGAATGGGTTGTAACTAATTAAGGTACACAATTTAATGATAAATTTTTTAACCCTAATTTTTAATACTGATTCTTTAAAAAATATTGGAAGTATTTTTTTTCACTTTGTCAGACTATTATCATTTAATATACAGAAGATACCTCTCAAAATAACGATTTTAGAAAATAATGAAAGTGGCTAAATCAAATTAAGAAATTCTGAAATCAAAATTACATAAATTGAGAATTGTTTCATAACCAGGAGGTTGCTCTATTAGCGTTGAAAACGACATTTAATTTTAAAATGTTCGTCCTTTCCTGTTTTAGCTGCCATCTTTAACTTTAGCAAGACATCGAGATTCAAGTTTACAAATAACAGATTAAACAATAAAAGAATTTTGGGATATATCTATGATCTAAGGTTCAGGATCTCAGATCTAGGATGTAGGATCTAAGATCTAGGATCTAAGATCTAGGATCTAAGATCTAGGATCTAAGATCTAGGATCTAAAATCTAGAATCTAAAATCTAGGACCTAGGAATACCAGATTTTAGTGACAGTCAGAATGGTTTGATCTAGTTTAGCAGTATCTGATATAGTAGTTTCTGTCTGAGCAGTTGCTCCTCCTAAACAAAAATAAAACATTAAGTTCGATGAAAAAAAAACTTTTTTATTTTTATTTTTGTTGTTTTAATACTAAAGTGATACCGAGTCTTAAATGTTTTATTATCAATTTTTTCATGTAAAATTCTAGAAATTGAATGAAAATTGTGTTGCTCTGCCTCTGGAAGGTATCATTAAAATATAATCATTATCCTATTACATTATTAGAAAAGATTGGATACAAACCATTTTTGCTGAATATTGCAATTATTTTATCTCCGCTGCACAATTGGAATGCTCCTTCACTATTGAATGGAGCATCGAGAGATGTACCAGTCACCTAAAAATATTTTTTTTTATCCAGACAAGTTTTTGACCAATAAAAGGATAATCACAAGTTAAAAACTGATAAATAACAAAAATAAAGCACATAAATTTCGCTTTATTGTCTATACAATCAACGAAAATTGGGCGAAATTCACGATTTTCCAGGAAAACTTCTTTATAATTTGTTCTCAATGTTAAGAAACTTTAGGACGTGATTTTAATAGGTTACTCATTTACAGAGTGAAATGTCCAATTTAAAAGGGTAGTTTTTAAACCTTTATCTGATTGATAATGTGGAATATTTCGTCGTTTTTTCTTGAAAGGTCTTTGATTTGATAATTTCCTTCAATTGCTGTGCGGCAGAAATAGATGAGTTACTTTAGCAGAGATATCATAATTGAAAATATTCCATTTAAAGCTAGAACAATAAGGATATACAACTAAAGAGAAAGCTGGAAAGGATACCGAAGGGAATTAGACAAGTCACTCTATAAATAAAGAAAATTAAACTACATTTCATTTAAATTCAAACTCAAGAATTTGACATACATCATTTTTAGCTTCTTGTGTGAGTAGCTCCGTGCAGGCAGTAGCAGCTGCAGAACATGCAGCTGTTGGGTTTTTACTCGAGATCTTAATTATATATTAAATATAGTGCTCTATAAATTAGAGCAATGTGATGACTAATTAAACAATTAATTTTACAACCATTTACTAAAAATATTGTGTTGCTTAAATGTCATCTTCATATTGACATTTTAATTGGTGCTTCAGTAGAAAAACTGTAAATTATAGTATTGGTGCTATGTTAACTTTTTAATTTTTCGTTTGATAAGTTTAAAGTTTTACCTTCAGAATTTGTAGTTTGGCCCGAAGAGAAGCTGCTTTCAGCGTCATAAATGTGGACATTTCGATCTAAAAATCAATTGAATAAATAAATCAGTTACGATTGATTAAAATCCATTCCATAAATTTATAATTTTTTTAAAATCTAAATATTTATAATCTCCGTGTTGAGATTATGTTAATTTTACAAAATTGTTTACATGTAACAAAAAATAAAAATATTTTACAACAATATCGTGTAAATTCATTTTTGAGACACGAGATTGAGAATAGAGCATTTAAGTTACGGATACATTTAAAAAAAAGAAAAAAAAAAAAAAAAGATTAAAAGATAAATTTATAATTTCTAAGTGGGATTTGGTAGTAACGGAACTGAACACTACAAAAAAGCTATAATTTTCTAATCTTTTCATCTCTGCAACCATTGTTGGACCTTCGATATTTCAAACCATGAAGTATCCAAATTAAGACCATCAGGGTATTTAGAAAATTAGAGTTTGTGGCGAGTGTTTCCTTTCTGCAACGACAAACTTACAACGGTAATATCTGACGCTGAAACTTATGATTAGCAGCCTTAAGTTTTAAATTGAAGGATTTAAGTTCAAATATATGATTTAAGGAAAACCCATCCTGAGATAAATAGGGAATAAATGAAAGGTGTGGCTTAACTACACCCTGCCGGGTAAAAGGAACTAGACATGCGATAAAAAATACCAAACCTTTGAACTCGGATTAATTTTTTTTGCTTTCTAAATTTATAAATTTATCTACCTGATACCATCCATCTTGTTTTATTTGCACTTCCTGTGAATCCGTCGCGGCATCGGGCTGTAATAAAATGATATTATCAGATTCTCTGATGGCTGACAATATAGAAGACGATGCTAAAAGGTCGTATTCTTGTATTCTAGCTTCGACTAATTTGCTCACATTTGAATTTAAATATCCTGCTGTCAGTAATCTCCAGCTATGTCTCACCATGTGTTGTCTATTGTTTGTAAAATTATCACATGGAATTATACTGTAATATTATATTGTCGTCTTCACATTCTATTTGTACCTAATAAGGTATTCATCTGTATAATCAGGATATTGTATACCTGTATATGGTATTTATCTGCATAATCAGGATATTGTATACCTACATATGATATTTATCTGTATTATCAGGATATTGTATACCTGCATATGATATTTAT
Source organism: Eurytemora carolleeae (assembly GCF_000591075.1). Lineage (NCBI taxonomy): Eukaryota > Metazoa > Arthropoda > Copepoda > Calanoida > Temoridae > Eurytemora > Eurytemora carolleeae. The sequence goes on from NW_019396021.1 coordinate 48,579, forward strand.
CTGTATTATCAGGCTATTGTATACCTGCATGTGATATTTATCTGTATTATCAGGATATTGTATACCTACATATGATATTTATCTGTATTATCAGGATATTGTATACCTGCATATGATATTTATCTGTATTATCAGGAAATTGTATACCTGCATATGATATTTATCTGTATTATCAGGATATTGTATACCTGCATATGATATTTATCTGTATTATCAGGATATTGTATACCTGCATATGATATTTATCTGTATTATCAGGATATTGTATACCTGTATATGGTATTTATCTGTATTATCAGGATATTGTATACCTGCATATGATATTTATCTGTATTATCAGGATATTGTATACCTGCATATGATATTTATCTGTATTATCTGGCTCGGACTGAACGCAAGACTTAAACACAACTCGATAATAACTCCTAAATATAAAATGTTAAAACATTTTTAAAATGAGTCATTAAATTTGTCTCTGCTACCCTGATGACGGAAACGTGGAATGGAACAAAACTTAAATAAAGAGTTAGAGATTTTTTTCGATAATTGTACACAAATAATTAAAAAGTCTCATCGTCACAACATGGGAATCAAAAGAAAATCGTCTTGGTGTTCTAGCAGAGATAGGGTTAGGAAAAGACAAAACTGTCCTGTAGATACAAATATTTAAATAAAACACCTCGAAGTCGTATTCTAAGGGACTGAAAACAAAATCATATGAATGAACCGCGCTCAATTCAAGTTGCATGTTAGATTCACAATGGTTTTACTACTTTTTCTAATCATTGTCCTTCTTCTAGATGAAAATTGATTACTTTCAACTGTAACAGGGACTTGCGAATTATGCATGCAAAGCCAATGAAAGCGATTGTAAGAATTCAACACTTTTCAAGAAATAAAAAAGACAATATCTTCCTTATTGTTACTCAGCCAAGGTTTGAAGGTACTGTTGTGAATCGAACATGCTAATTTATGACTGAAGGTCGAGCTTGAAATAATGCATGATTAATAAAAAGAGCGATAAATCTATGTATAACTAAATACTTTATCTATATCTTGGCCACACATATATAAGTACTTCAACTAGTCGTAGTTAGTTTAACTACGACTTACTTTTTATTAATTCTGACCTCAATTATGATGTTATTCCAAATTTTTGGGAAAAAAACTTACGGGAAGACACTGCAACTGTTTGGTTCAGCTGTATCAGTTGTCCTGAAAATTAAAAGTTTTAAAATTTTCTTAATTTTGATTTTTTGGTCTGATGTAGTTAACACTTTTGTTTCAAATTATTTGTAATCTCATAAAATTAAAATGAGCTTGATTAAAAAATGAAACTAATCTAATTATCTAATTAAGATTATGTCATTTGGCTATTTCTGATAGGAAATATCTTGAATCTGTTTAAAGGAAAGCTTGAAATTTCAGAAAAAGTGCAGGTTTTTGTTGTCACCTGATAAACGGCAATGCTCCAGTTTTAACTCCAAATCCACACTGTACAACACTTGGTTTCTCTAAAAATATTGCATTTAACTGAAAATACAGTGCAAATAGAGGTGAGCCGAAGAGAAAGAGTTCATGCTCGCTCTTATGTTTGTAGTTATTACCTGGTCTCCTATAGGTAAAAATGAGCACAATGTTATCCCAAATTTTTTGGAAAAAAACTTACGGGAAGACACTGCAACTGTTTGGTTCAGCTGTATCAGTTGTCCTGAAAATTAAAAGTTTTAAAATTTTCTTAATTTTGGTTTTTTGGTCTGATTTAGTTAACACTTTTGTTTCAAATTATTTGTATTCTCATAAAATTAAAATGAGCTTGATTAAAAAATGAAACTAATCTAATTATCTAATTAAGATTATGTCATTTGGTTATTTCTGATTAAAACTGTAGGAAATATCTTGAATCTGTTTAAAGGAAAGCTTGAAATTTCAGAAAAAGTGCAGGTTTTTGTTATCACCTGATAAACGGTAATGCTCCAGTTTTAACTCCAAATCCACACTGTACAACACTTGGTTTCTCTAAAAATATTGCATTTAACTGAAAATCTGCAATTTTTGAAAATATAAATATAAGATATAATTTACATTAATTATAAATATTTCATTATTAAAATTTTCGATAAAATTAATCATTTTGATAAAAATACTTACTTAATTGTTGAGCCCAGGCCACTAAACCAGTTCCTCCTGAGTTGACCCTTGTACCGTACCCAGCAGTACATGTAGCGTCATCTATACTTGTCATGCACTTGTCCATCTGTACATAATACAACACATATACATGTTAACTAGAACTACCATTATTTAGGAATAGAATTTATGCTTGAAATGAAATGATCCAGAATTGGAATTCCGGGAAACGGTTTACGGAAGAAAAATCGTTCCGGAAACATTCCGAGATTCTGTAATCTTTCTTCATTGGAAATGGGAAAAAATGACATGACATGGGCCTGTTTTTTTATTTAGGCATTGCATTATCCTTTTTTGTAGGAGTTTCCATAAAATTTCTGATTATTTCTCTACAATTTACTTCTAAACCCTTGATATCCTCTAAAAGCGAGAGAGCTTTTACCCTTTATCCCTGTTGGTTTAAAAATTAATTTGTGTATTTCCGTATTCAAATATTGCTCAACCAATCGTAATATATATGCCCAATCTTCGACTACAATTGTTGTATTTCAAATTTAAAAAGAAGGAGTCCAGTACTTGGAAACATTAAATATTTTAAATAATATTAACATTCTTTCAACTTGATAATGTATTCGTATTTTAAAGTTCCCGCAATAACCATCCCGTGACAGGAACTCCAAACTCTAATCTTTGTCTGAAAGTTCTATGTTTGTATGCTCTCCCTGTATCCTCAGACCCCTATCTGTACCTGGTTTAGCTTGGTTGGTATTGTTGTAGCAGCTCCGTATGATCCTGTACATGTTGCTGCTGTGTAGTCAGTTAGACATGCTTTGGCTGTTGTTAGGTCGGTTGTAAGTGTTGTACAGGTTGATGACTCACATTTAGCAGCCAGTGCAGTAGGAATAGTACCTGTACAGTTTTACATGTACAGTACAGGTAAGGAAGTAATGTTTTAGAGAAAATAAGAATTAGCTTTCAAATACAGTGATTAACATAAGACACGACAATGTACCATGGGGCCGAATTAAATGAATTTGAGCTAGGTCGCTGAACTACCTACACTCGGTTTAAATTCCTAAATCAACGATTCAAAGTTAAAGTTTCATTAGGATAAGAATTGGGATTCAGGATTTTAACGGTGGTAGGTAATCTAAGGACCTAGCTCAAGCTCATATTAAATTCGGTCCATGAACATATTTAGAAATATATCGGTTGTAACAATTATAAACTTCAAAATTGTATAAGAAAAGAACAAAGAATACAATCATCCCACAGTTTTATGGTTGGCACTGTACAAAAACAACTGCTATGTTATCAAATTAAAAAAAAAAGATTTACCTGCAGAACCATAGGTAGCCGTACATGCAGCATTGGTTGGAGTAGACATACAAGCCTTCAGTGCAGTTACATCAGTTATTAAAGTTGTACATGTTGTACCGTCACATTTACCAGCTAGTACAGTAGGCAAAGATGTACTACCACTGTATGTACCTGAATCAACACAATATGAACATCAATGAATACTTATAATATTTGTACAGTCAAGTACAGGCTGCAGCTGTTGAATCTGTAGAGCAGTTTTTAATGGTTTTACGTCATTAGTAAGTGTTGTACAAGTTGTACCGTCGATTTTTCCGGACAGTAGACCAGGTAGAGAAGTTTCAGCTCCATATGTTCAAGTTTAGGAAAAGCAAAGAAGCCTTTCTCTGGTTCATTTCAAGTACCAGGCTAGAGAAAGCTGTACAGTACAATTACAGACTATTCAAGGCAAACCGGGACAACACCCGGAATAAAATTTAATTGGTTTCTGCCTTTTAAAAATAAAATTGGGCTCATTGTGTAAAATACTAAAATGTATCTATGGGGTTAATGTTATTTACCTGTACAGGATGCATCAGCTGGATTTGTTAAACACCTTTTAACTGTTGCCATTTCTCCTGTAAGGGTTGTACATGTTGCACCATTACATTTTCCAGCCAGTACAGAGGGCAAGGAGGTACTAGCACTGTATGTACCTGATTCAAACACATGATTTACAAATGTTTCAAGCAATAGAAATAGAAGACTATATATGTGTGCGTTCCTAAAATTAGCTTATAAGGACACAACGTTAGGATTTACTTGAGGAATCACACAATATTGATGAGGCTCAATTGGGGGACGCACAAAAGCAAATCATAGAAGTATATGGTTGTACGAACCTGTACAGGCTGCAGCTGTAGGATCTGTAAAGCAGCTTTTTATTGAAGTAACATCAGTATTGAGTGTTGTACAAGTTGTACCAGAACACTTTCCGGCCAGTACAGCAGGCAGAGCTGTTGCACCACCATATGTTCCTTGAAATATATAACTTAAAATTTTTTTTTAAATACATTTTCTGACATAAAGGGACTGTAGACGAAAATTAAATGAAAAATTCATCATTTTCGAATGGGGTTTATCTATAAATTAACTTGCAAAGTTTTGATTTAAAAACAATGGAAAAAGTTGAAGAATTTAACATCTTTCAAGTAAAAAAGACGATGATATATTCTGCAAATAAAAGGTTAAAGGGTGTGAATTCTCGTTAAATGAAAGGTCACTTGAAATAAAAACGACTGTCCCTTTAATATGTTTAATATGTAAGAACACTTTACCTGTGCAAGCAGCATCAGAAGGGTTTGTGAGACAACTTTTTACAGTTGCCAATTCTGTAGTTAATGTTGTACATGTTGTACCATCGCACTTCCCTGCCAGTACACTGGGTAGAGATGTAGAACCAGTATAAGTACCTAAATAGTTATAATTAAACAGGCGCCATCACAATTATTCCCGAAAGAAAAACTCCTGAAAGAGAAACTCCTGACAAGAACATTGTTTTCGCAGTGATAATTTACAGGTAGCATATTCTAGCCTCAGCCCCCCCCCCCTCCCCCCAAACAAATCTCTCGACACATTGCAGTATGGCCGGAGCTAAGATTGACTTCAAGAGATGATTAATCTCCACAGTTAGTATTTCAATTGTTTGTCTATTTTGGAGCTTGTATTTCACGAGTTTGTTTTTCCAAAGTCTATCTTTCAGAAGATAGTCTTATTCGCGTAGTCTATATTTTACGACTTTGTAGTAAAAAAGTTTGTTTTTCTGAACATAGTCTTCTTTCTAGTCTGTATTTCAGGAGTTTGTATTCAAGGAAGAAATGTTCTCTGCAATTTGTATTTCAGAAGTTTGTATTTCAGGAGTTTGTATTTCAGGAGTTTGTATTTCAGAAGTTTGTATTTCAGGAATTTGTATTTCAGTAGTTTGTATTTCAGGAGTTTGTATTTCAGGAGTTAGTATTTCAGGAGTTTGTATTTCAGGAGTTAGTATTTCAGGAGTTTGTATTTCAGGAGGTTGTATTTCAGGAGTTTGTATTTCAGGAGTTTGTATTTCAGAAGTTTGTATTTCAGGAGGTTGTATTTCAGGAGGTTGTATTTCAGGAGTTTGTATTACAGGAGTTTGTATTTCAGGAGTTTATATTTAAGGAGGTTGTATTTAAGGGGGTTGTATTTCAGGAGTTTGTATTTCAGAAGTTTGTATTTCAGGAGTTTGTATTTCAGGAGGTTGTCTTACTCACAGTTCGTATTTCGAGAGATTGAGCCTAATGAGTTTTTATTTGTAATTATTGATGGCACCATTTAAAAGTACTCCACCTTGTGAAATTAGGTTTACCATCAACAAAATACCTGTACAAGCTGCGGCTGTAGGATTTGTGAAACAGTTCTTCAGAGTAGTGACGTCAGTAGTTGTTGCTACACATGTTGTACTGTCACATTTAGCCGCCAGTACAGATGGAATGGATGTACTAGCACTATATGTACCTAAACAAGTGTCTTTGTTAATTATTTACTATCTGCTAAACTTTCTACACTAAAATAAATCTTAATATTTCAGTTTTCACAAATAATCATGCAACATGCACATACCACATGCAAGCTTATCATCACAAGTAAATTTTGTAATTTTTATAAAACAAAAGTTGCTAGCTGATGCATTTTAATAATTTACCTGATGCTATGTTTGACAGCATGTTATATATAACATATCAAAATAAGCATGTTTGGACAAATATGAATTGAATAAATCGTGATTATTGATTGATTAGGGTGTATCAATATTCAAAATTTACAATTTAAGCAAACTGCATGCAGTCAGATTGTTAAAAAGCCAATTTTTAAAAATTGAAAAAATGTCTTTTATTTGGTGTCACCAAAAATCTTCCTAATTACTGTAAATGTCAGCAAAAAATTTTAATCGTAGAATTTAAACTTTGATATTTTTGATCCTAATGTATCCATTTGACAATCAGATTTCTTCGGTTATTGTAATCTAGAATAATAATATTAATAAGAATACAATTATAACCAACAAAAAGTTTAATCGTTGTCGCGTACACTGTACAGAAAAATAGATAAAAAACACTTACAAGTTAAAGACAATCTCGAAGTCTTCACTCAATTGCCGGGCCATGTTTATGGGGACACCCTGCATGTACAGCTTTAGGGTACAGAAAATTACATTCCAGTCAAATCTGTGTATGTACATTGTCCAATTGAAGCAAAGCGTAGATGACATTTTGATTTAGAGAAAACTTTAAAAACACTTTAAGTTCAATTTTTTCATAAATTCAAGCTTATGCAATGTGATCAAGGTTCTTATGTTTAGTAAGCAAGCGAAAAGCATATGTAGCGAACTTGCTAAATACAAATCTAGTTTTTGGACTCTAGACGTCATTTGTTATTTTACCAAAATCAGCCATTGTACAGTGTACGCTGCACATGAAGGCCAAAGTCCAAAACTTAAGAAAATTATTGTGATAAAACCAGGGGCCAGATTTTTATATAAATAGTGAGACAAATTTAAACCATGTAGGTTAAGTGTGGTAATAACACTTCTCATTTGTGAAATTGTGAAAGGCTAAGCTCAAGAGGATGTGGTTTCAACTTAGTATAATAATACCTGGTTCAACTATGCCTCCCTATTCATTAAATCAGGTCCCCAATATCTGAACCCGGCCTTGTGATTGGGGTAAGATTAAGAAAAAGACAAGTTGGCTGACTGAAATAATTTAATTTTGTCTTTCTTCCTTTTTTTCATTATTAATTTAAAATCTACACAAATGTGAAGACTCCTCTTAAATTTCTGACTCAGCTCGAACTTAGATTATTAGCGAGGTTTTGTTATAGATGCTAGTCACCCAAAGCGTAATTACTATACTTACAATCCCTGAATAATCTGTTTAAACCTGTACAAGCTGCAGCTTTTGGATCTGTTAAACAACTCTTTATTATTGTAACTTCTGAATTTAAAGTTGTACATGTTGTACCATCACATTTTCCAGCAATGACGGCAGGCAGAGCTGTTGTACCACCGTATGTTCCTGAAAAATGCTAAATATTGATTTGTTTTAGTTTTTCAAAACTTTTAATTTTCCAGTTTTTCATTTCTTCGTTTGTATCATCTTGAACTCAATACAATATTATTTCTTTTTAATAGTTCATCAAAATAGCAAAAAGGTATTCTAAACTTAAGGACTTTTAACTTGTCCTTCACAAAAAAGAAAATAATTCAGAAAATTGTTATATAAGAGTTAAATGAGCTTTAGGCGAGGAATTTATTTGACCTGTACAGGCTGCCGCAGATGGGTTAGAGAGACAACTTTTAACTGTCGCCATTTCTGTAGTTAGTGTTGTACAAGTTGTACCCGCACACTTCCCTGCCAGTACACTGGGTAAAGATGTTGTGCTACTGTAAGCCCCTGAACATTTCCAAATCTACAGTGGTTCCAATAAACGTGGAAATAGAGTGACGACTTCGAGACAGTCTATGTCTAGACTTAGCAATACCTAATTTCAAAAGGTTAGACTGTTAGCATTTATTTTATGTAAACGATAAAATGGCCGTTTTGTTGTTTTTACAAATTGTACGTTGTTTACTTACAAAATTGAACAATGTTTACATAAGGTTGTACGTTGTTTACATAAAATTGTATGTTGTTTAGTGTTTACATACAACATTTTTTCTCATTTTACTAAAGAACAACAGAGTGCAATCAAAATCAACATATTACGGATTATAATGAGCATCAACATGCTAAAATAAAAAATCATTTACAAAGACGATTTTGAAATTGTCAATCAACTCTCATGTTTAATGTTTATTGGGATACAGTATCATAATTTGTCATGCACAAAAAAGTAAAAGAAATTAAATAATAAATGAAATCTTGCCTGTACAATCAGAAGCTGAGGGGTTATCAAAACATTTCTTGATGGTTAAAATGTCCGCATTTATTGTAGTTAGAGCAGAGCATGTAGAACCTTCACATTTTCCAGCCAGTACAGTAGGTAAGGAGGCGGCACTTCCGTAGGTTCCTGATATTATTCTTACTTTTATAACTGGTTTTAGCATTTTATTGAATAATTTTAAAATTGTATGGTTACATCTTATTTATATTATAGGGTTTCCAACGTAATAGATTATTCTCTTACATGTAATTACGCGTAATAATTTTCATTTCCTGTAACTTCGCAGGATTACGCGTAATTTCTACAACATAATTTTGCGAAATTTAGTAATAATTACACAAAATAATTACAAGTAATTACGGCATAATTTTGCGTAATTTCTACAACATGATTTTGCGAAATTTTGTAATGATTACATGTAATACGCGAAACTATAATTACGCATAGTTACGGCGTAATTTCGCGAAATTTTGTATTAATTATGCGCAATTAGCGAAACTTTAATTTCGCGAAATTACGTCGTAATTTTCGCAAAATTACGACGGCACTTCCGTAGGTTCCTGATATTATTCTTACTTTTATAACTGGTTTTAGCATTTTATTGAATTATTTTAAAATTATATGGTCATTGCCATCTTTGCATGGAGAATCACTTGAAATTACGCTTATTGGTATCAACTTACTATTTTTTATATATATTATATATATATATATTTAATGTAGTCAAAATAAACAAAATTTCACAGCGTACTGCACATTTTAAAACAAAAATTATATAGGATCTAATTGTTCCATACTGTACCGGTACATGCTGATGATGAAGGGTTGGTAAAACAGTTTTTCAGAGTATTGACGTCAGTAGCTGTTGCTGTACATGTTGTACTGTCACATTTAGCCGCCAATACAGATGGAATGGATGTACTAGCACTGTATGTTCCTATGTACGAAAATTTAGCCTAAAAGGCATTAATAAATATTATATAAGACCTTGCATATTAGTTATATTTTTCATGGATTGCCATAAAATATTTGCTGTATCTTTTGCTGGTTTCATGTTACACAATACATTATAGTAAATAGTCAAATATTATCTGAACGATGAAAAAGAAATGTCAATCTGTTCTTGGAAATGTAAATCCTCAGATTTTGAATTGCATCATCCCCTGTCATATAGTACAGGGTGGAGTATCCCCTGACAGGACCTGTCATCTAGTACAGGGTGGAGTATCCCCTGACAGGACCTGTCATCTAGTACAGGGTGGAGTGAGGAGTATCCCCTGACAGGACTTGTCATCTAATAATGAAAAATTCTGGATGCATAAAATCGTCAAATTATTTGATGATGAACATTCTAATTTTTAAGATCGCTTGACTGTAATGCGATAAGAATACATGAAAACATTTGCACTAAAATAGGTAAATAATCCGCCCCTTCACCCTCCCCTCCCCCACCCACTTACACCAACAACAATCCATAATACAGAAAACCAAATAAAACCTCTTGCTCGTGTTTTCAGGTCCTCATTACAGTATCATCCTAAGCCGCTTTCTTACCCTTTATGCAAAGAACAACGCAGTCAAGAAAGCATTATTGGCTTTCCCATAAAATTTCTAAAATAAAAACCTTGGGGATATTTAATGAATGCAAAAAGTTGATGATTTCTTTCAAATTACGTTGATTATTCTTTAGCAAACTGCGGCCGCAGAATGAGCAGTGCAACCCGTTAGTCGAGTGTTATCTCATTATTACATAAATCAAACAATCCATGATGAAGAAATCAGGGCTTAGATATAAAGTCTCTATAAAATATAGTAGAAATAATTTATGGGGTGGAAATCACAATTATGCTGTCGAGTTTCTCATCTAAATTATAGATACAGGATCCTTGCTAAAAATTGCATCCACGATTTGCCAGATATGTTCCGTGACCTGATTCTCTTTTCTCTTATTTTGAAAGGTGGTCTGTGCAAATAGCCCCTCCTCCTTCCCTCCCCCCTCCCCCCCCCCCCCCCTGGGCCCCGCTAAAATTTAAATGGTTTAACAATTTACATCTGAGGGTTCCACAGGGGGGAAACTGTGCATTAAATCATCAAACTCATCGTAATTTGTTTCGTATACGGCCAATTTCAAGAAAAATCTGTGCATTTATCAGCCCTGGTCCCGTTTTCAAATTATGAAACGTTTAGTCTATCCTTTGTAATCTTTGATAAATATAGATACAATGTATCTGGGTAAGTATTCCAAATGTAAATATAATGTTTCTACGTTTGTAATCCTAGATAAATGTAAATATAAGGTATCTAGGTTTATTATCCTAGATAAATGTAGATATAATGTTTCTAGGTTTGTAATCCTAGATAAATGTATATAAAATTTTCTAGGTTTGTAATCCTAGATAAATGTAGATATGATGTATTTGGGTTAGTAATCCTAGATAAATATAGATATAATTTATCTCGGTTTGTAATCCTAGATAAATGTAGATATAATATATCTAGGTTTGCAATCCTAGATAAATGTAGATAATGTATCTAGGTTTGTAATCCTAGATAAATGTAGATATAATTTATCTAGGTTTATAATCCTAGATAAATGCAAATATAATATATCTAGGTTTGTAATCCTAGATAAATGCAGATATAATGTATCTAGGTTTGTAATCCTAGATAAATGCAGATATAATGTATCTAGGTTTGTAATCCTAGATAAATATAGATATAATGTATCTAGGTTTGTAATCCTAGATAAATGTAGATATAATGTATCTAGGGTTCGTAATCCTAGATAAATGCAGAAATAATGTATCAAGATTTGTAATCCTAGATAAATGCAAATATAATATATCTTTTTATAAAAAATGTGATTTAAAATTAACTTAGATTTACAGGTTCAGCAGAAATCACTTTTATTCAATATTTAAGGCGAGAAATAAAGTCTCTCTTCTGTGTTTAATGTATCTGTATAACTTGAAAACTGTTTAACCGTGTTCAAGTCTAGGTTAATTGAATAAAAATATACACAAACAAATTGTTACAAATTTTGGACCTTTTTTATTTTTGCGTTGTTTGGATTTATTACTGACTGTTTAATCGTGGATTATTGTAAAATGAACAAATCTGATCATAATTTCAATATCAACCAGATGTATTAAACGTGCAGCATAATTTCATTGTTTTTTTTTCTAACGTGCTATATCTGGTCGTTTAACAAGAATGCATTCAACTATGGTTGATGTAACAATAACGTGCAAAAAGTGCAAGAAATAATGGTTGTTTATAAATAACGTGCATTAAGTATCATTGTTCTAATAACGTCATGCAAAAAGTGTACTTGAAACGTTCAATTAGAGTGCATTGAACTCTGGTGGATGTGCTCAAAACGTGCAAATGAAACTGTTTTTACGTTCAAAGATGTCAAAAAATAATTTTTTTTTAACGTGTGGTGTGATCAATTTAGATACAACTGTTCTTACCACTCATCACTGGCATTTACTCTTTACTTGCATTGTGTAAAGTATGTAAACTCTCAGAGTTTTTAAATTTTAAAAACTTATTTTTAGGTGGAAAACATAAAGCTAATTTTCATATTCCTGAAGGTACAAATTAAAGAAGGTACAAATTAAAGAAGCTTTAAAATTATTGTATTATTTGCAGTGATGTTCAGAAAAGAAGTGAAATTCATCAACTATTGAGAGACGAATACAAGATAGTCTATGATCTTTAAAATAGTTTGTGTCATTTATTTATAACCTATTTCAAAAAGTATGATTATACAAAAAATAATCCCAAAATAACCCTAAACCTGCCATTTACATAATGTGCCTTTTTGTGCTTTTAAATTCAGCAGAGATTTGAAAAACTTTGTTTTTATTTCATTTAATTTAATGACTAGGGCTATTTTGTGGTTATGACTTCATTAATCTGCTTCAAAGATCTGAAACAATAGTAAAGTCGTCTGAATAATATTTCAATAAATTTCGCTCCTTGTTATTAACACAATAAAAAGATTTGTACATACATATGACGCTAACCTGTACATGCTGCAGAAGTAGGATTTGTCATACAGCTCTAAAATATTTAGTTTTTCTCAGAGGAGTAATTATATAGTGTACAATTTACAGTGTGTATGTCAAGGTTGTACAATAAGGTTGCCGTAACTCTCGATGCGCTCCAATATACGGAAAATTCATTGTACATAGTAGAGATATCAACGATAGTGTAACGTAACGTAAAATGTACGTTTTTGTACGTTACGTTACAATAATGTGTAACGTTTGTATATATTCTATATAACGTGAACGTTAAACGTTAACGTTAGAGAAGCTCATACCTAATGTTAACGTTAAACGTTAACGTTAGAGGAACATACCCCTAACGTTAGCGTTTTGTGGAAATGTAACGTTATTTTTCTAATATCTACAACTTTTTAGACCATAACGTTAAGAAATGTTTTGTTTCCATGGGGAACTTGAAAGTCTAACGTTTGAAACATTAATTGTGATTTGATTGAATATCGTAACGAAAGGATTTCTATTTCAAAGTTCAAATTATAAAAAGTGTAACGTTGTGTAACTGAAAAATGCATTACTGTTTATGAAAACGTTTTAAAACGTTTTCCCTTATAATATAATGAAAAATTCAACGTTGCAGAAATATGTTATTATTTTTATAATCAGGAAACGAAAGTTTTTTTTTTACAGAGCAAAATTTCAATAATGTAACGAATAACATTAAAAAAATGGTATTCTGTAAATCGAAACGTTTCATAACTTTTCTCTGAATACTAAATTGATTAGTCTAACGTTAGATATATGTCTGATGAAAATATTGTTCAATAAACGTTAGACTATGAGGGCTGAGTTTTAAATTCAAAAGTTTAACAATAATTCTGCCAATCAAAACATTTAAAAACGTCTCTAATATATCAATGTTAGAGATTCGACTGATGATTATGACAGCAAAGACTAATGGTTTTTCATTTCAAGTTTAAAGAAAATGAGTTAATGCCACAAACTCTAATTTTCATTTAATATATCTTTGCAACCCGATATCGTAGACCATTAATATTGAAATATACAAGGTTTAAACCATCGGGTTGGAAAGATATAGGGATAAGTAAATTTGAAAAAAAAACTTAGTTCCTTTCTAAAAGGTAAACGAGTTTTTTTGTAACATGCTATTAGTGAAAATTCAAATCTTATAAATGTTTCTTGGACATTAAAGGTTTTTGATTTGCCATTGTTTGAAGAAACCCACTAAAACTCTAGAAAAGGAAGACGACATTAAGAAATTTTACATATGCATTTTCTGTTATAAAGCAAATGATTTCCTAATTGCAAAAAAAAATCAACTTATTAAGTGGAATGGGTCTGTGAACAAACATAATTGCTGGGTTTCAGTTCAGGTTTATTTGACTACTTGAAATCATAAATTCAGTTGGCATGGTTCATGTTTTAAGTTGAAAAATTTAGAAATGTAGATACTTACTAAAATGCAACAATATTTTAGTAAATGGAAAATGCGTGCTATGTTTTATTCATCAATAAATATTTATAAAACTTTAGAATAGAAAAAAACTGATTTTTTAATCGATTTTTTTAAAGAAAAAATTGTTAAATAATTTTATTTTGCGTTGTTTGTGTTAAAAATATTTAGCACTTGTCTTACTATATTTTTTTTTATTTTTTAACCCCAAACATGAACTCTGAAAACATTTTCATTGTGGTTTGTAAACTAAAGCTAATGCCGCTTTTTTACTTACTTTGTAAGTAACATAAAAAAGCACAAAAAGAACTAAAAATTTGCCACAAATTATAATTTTCTAATCTCTACATCTTTGCAAGCTGGTGTTGTAGACTTTTGATATTTCAAGCTATGACTTCTGTTAGATAAGAATGTCTAAAGGAATTGAGTTGTTCACAAACTTATATTTCTAATCCCTATATCTTTGCTACCTAATGTTGTAGACCTTAGATATTTCAAACTATGAATTCTATTAGATAGAAGAAAAGGGTCAGTCTGCATTGCGTAAAAAAAGAAAAAATTAACCCTAAACTAATCTAAAATAATTTAGAATTACTGTTCCACCTACAAAAGTGGTTTGCCTTGCCGAATTTTAACTCATTTTATGAAGTGTCCCATTTAAAGAGGGCCATGATAACGTGTATACCTTTATCTGATTGATGATTTGAAAATTAGGAGTGTTTTCCTATCTTGTAAATGTATGCTGGACATTGAGGGTAATTGATTTGTGACTTTTTTTAGAAATCAGCTAGCCGCCCACCTGAGGTTGCTGCGTTTTAAATAAAAAAAAATATTGTAATAAAAAAAAAATCAAAAACCGCCAAAAGGGTGCCAAATGAAAAATTAAAAAAAGAAAAAACAACCGAAAGCAAAAAAAAAATATTTTCAAAAATAAATATGATACATTATTTTCTTGAAAATTTCATGCTAAATTCAGATTCGAAAACCATTTTTAAATATATTAAAATCTGAAGAAGTTATGGCCCAATAACGGTACTAAATTCCGGTTTTGTAACTTTTTAATGTTTTTGATGAGTTTTTTAGCTCTTACTCACTCAATTTTCAATGTTTTAAAACTCTTTTTAGATTTGAATTCAGCACTGAATTTCCAAGAAAATGATGTATAACATAAAAATAAAAAATAAAATTTTTTGTGGCCTTACGGCGAATTCTCTAATATTAAATCGTCAAATCGCAACCCTATAGACGATTTTAAAATTTTTTTTTAAATGGAAGGTCACTTGAAATTACGTCTCTAGTCCCTTTAAGAAACACTTTGAGTTGAAAGTCTAATGGTAAAACTTTCATTCACAAATTTTAAAAATCGTTAAAAATAATAATTTTATAACATCTTTATATTGCATAATGCATATTCTTCTACACAATCTCTAAAAAGGTTAAAAATACAACAGCAACATACAGGGTGAGTAAAAAAATGTAATAATCACGAAAAAAATCTTGCAATGCTTTCATTTAAAAACAATTTTATTTTAATAAAGTGTAACGTAAGAAACATTAAGGCTTGAACATTTTAATACAACGCAACGTATTGAATTTTTTTTCAAATCATTCTTAAAAACGAAACGAATAAACAGTTTTGATTGTCTGTTGTAAAAAAGTGTAACAAAAAAGTTTTCACAATAACGTTTAGATAAATCGTAACGTAAGAAAAGGTGCATTTTAGTAAAATTTCTAAACGTAATTAAAAGAGTTTTTATTGGAAAAGTTAAGATAAAACGTAACGTTATCAAAAAATATTCTTTGCACTGAAATGCATTGTAACGTACAGAACTATGCCCCAATTGACGTTTTATGAAAGCAAAACGTTTGTTATCTTCTAGATCTTAAACCAAGTGAAAATGTAACGTAAGGTCTCTGAAAATATTTACCTTGCATGAAAGTGGAACGTTAAAAAATTGTAGTTATAATACATCAGCTTTAACGCAACGTTGGGAAAGTTTTTTAAAACGGGAAAATCAAAAGCGTAACGGAGCTTACTGTTTTTCACTAACATTTTCTAAAGCTTAACGTTGTATAAGGTATTCAAGTGCAGAGAATTCATAACGTAACGTTACTCTATGCCATAAAATTTCATAATGTGCAACGTAACGCGCGTTTTAAACGTTTATACTTTTGATGAACACTATCGTAACGAAAGCTAAAATCTAGAAAAATCAAAACGTTGACATCTCTAAGTATACTGTTACTTATATTTATTGCATATGTGATGTTTAACATGCTATATGCTGGAGCTTCCACAGCCCTATTTCTTTAACTAAAATCAACACATACTAGGCTTTCAGGTCGCTTCGTGCCCATCTTCTATTTTAATTGTGAACATTTTCTCTTTGTTAAGTTCGCGGTTTAAAAATCGAATTTTGTTGGAGGCAAATATTTAAAATTTTGATCATCTATAAACCTTCCCTTGGGTCACACGAGGTCCCACAAAAAATTTGAGCCCGATCGGTTCAGCCGTTTTGACGTTTATTGGATACTAACATACACCCAGACATCCAAGCAATATATGTATATAAATGTAAATACTCCAAAAAGCCAACTGGGGAGTTTTTTCATCGATGCCACGATGCATACAATTTAAGAACAAATTCTTATCACAGTTTATCATTCAAGATGTATAAATTGATATTAATATATTCATTTCCATTTACCTGAAGTGCAGTACACACTGATCCAGCACACTATATATCAATATAAATTAAGATTATAGGATACGGTGATACCTATAATACTGTGGAATAGGAAGACGACTCAAGTTATCACTTTAAATAGAAAAGGTGCAGTGTAGACAGTCCCATTTTACTCAATACTTAATTTTCACCCGGCCCCCGGTCCCACGTTTCCTACCTTCGAATTAGAAAATAACTTAGCATTAGGATTCTTATATTTTTTTATTATATGTATCAGTGCAAAATAATAGATTGATGGTATCAAAATGCTTTGTTTAATAATTAATACCGCTATCCCGCCTATTCACTCCTCGATACTTCGCTTTTCAAATGAGCAACCTCGTTGATTTTATCTAATTATCTTAACTATACTTTGCTTTGAATCTTCTGTGCGTACATCCACACATTGTGAAGGGGAGGAGTGACGGGTGTCTAGTCCAGATTTCTTTTACTAATGGATTTCCTATAACTATCAGATTGAAGCCCTGCGCACCCCCCCCCCTCCCCCCTCCTCTCTCCTGGCTTATAAAAACCCCAACTTTATTGAAGTGGGGCATATATTATTGTATAAATATATGGGTATACAATATACATATTTTTCTAAAGAATTCATGACCCAATTGTGATTCCCAAACCTTTTGAAATATCAACATTATCATTGTAATTTTGATATTACCCCCTAATTTTCTATATTTGTTCTTCCTATAACCATAGCCGTTGCATTATAATTTCTTTTCTTCACAGTTTTATTCCCACCATACAATTTGCCCCAGAATGGACCAGAAACTCCTGAATTACATCCCCTCCCACCCCATCCTCCCGGCCCTCCCCCTTCCATCACCACCCGATTTTCACATTCCAATTTTATAATACAGTGTTATCCACAAAGCATAAAATTATGATAGAACCTATCATTGTTCGAATTTAGTGACCTAACGATACAAAGTGTAATTAAAACGAATCATGAAATATTATAACTTAATAATATCTGTGCATTACCATCGATTCTCTCTAGTCCTATGTGTGATTAAACAAATGTTGTCTTCTAAATTAATGCCCCCTCCCTACCCTCAACCCCTAAAACCCTTGAAACCCCTGAAACCCCTTAACATTTACGCTTGGTTACAGAGAATAGAAGTTATCTTTGTATTTTCCAATTTAAGAATAATGTTCTCTGTGTATTGTGTCCAGGACATCCATGTGTCTAAGGGCGTATACAGGGGGGAGGGGCAGTGCCTCCCCCTAGAATTCAGAGCTATCACAATTTTCAAATCTTAAACTGGAGAGGGAAGATCATAAAAAAAGAATTAGATTGCTGTTCAGAATTAGGGAATTAGGGAAAACAAAAAAGGAATTATTGAAGTGCCGTATTCTAATTTTCCCTTTAAGTTCTCAGGGGGAGGGGGGCAAAAACATTTGCGATTTGCGGATATTTTCACCCCCCCCCCCCCC